>NW_013838412.1:0-402 GCF_000517525.1 Limulus polyphemus
GTTAATTAACAAACGGAGACGTAACACTATGTTCTTTAACTTGATCACTAAGCCTACTCACCGTCGACCCTATATACACACTATGATCTTTAACTCGATCACTAAGCCTCTTCACCGTCGACCCTATATACACACTATTACAAACAGAGCACCGATATCTGTAGATGACATGTGATCGGTCCGTTTGGCATATTCTGTCTTTGAATACAAAATAGTTCCTTATTCTGTTGTTACGACAGCGAAAGTCACGTGATGCTGCTAGCGCATGCGTGACTGAGTTTCTCGAATTATCAGGGAACTCCTCGAATTTTGGCGAAGCCTCTTTGTTTGTATATAAGCCTGGCGAGAAAAGCCAGTGGATACGATTTTGATTGTATGGTTAAGCGAACAGTAGTCACGGTG
>NW_013838413.1:0-402 GCF_000517525.1 Limulus polyphemus
AAGATTTTATTTTCCTGAAAGTACTTTTCAGTATAAATCTAAATAAAAGGTCAGTTTTGTTCACCATCTTTTAAAACCTTTGATATATCACACTTGACCCAATCTCGTAACACGTTACTGTATGTGAAATCTCAGTACTTTTTAATTTTAAATTCAAATGAATTGTAACTTGACTTTCTTACATCAAATAAAAACATGAAATAAGTTACACTATTGTTCATTAATAATAATAATAAAAAGCTTGACCACATGGAAATATTGTACATAATTTAACCAACCTCTCAACCGTTAAGATAAAACTGACTTTACTGTTAAGCACGACATGGCTTCTGGGTACACCGTGCTAACATGTTAGCTGTCTTACAGTTTACTGTTTAGCATGACATGACTTCTGGGTACACT
>NW_013838414.1:0-1399 GCF_000517525.1 Limulus polyphemus
AATCCTCTGCTTTGAATCTTCTACCAGGCAGGAAACAGGATGAGTGGATAGTGCAGGGGCAAGATTAAGCACCATTGGCAATCTTCTGCTTTGAATCTTCTAACAGGCAGGAAACAGGAAGAGTGGATAGTGCAGGGACAAGATTATAAGCATCTTTGGCAAACTCCTGTTCCGAATCTACCAGACTGATATCTAAAAATATTTTAAGTGTTTTTATACAAGGATATTCATCCCAGTTTTAACACAAAATAATCTAAATAAGTAGTTAAGAATGTAGCAGTTAATAAGTAGTTCATAATGTAGCAGTTAATAAGTAGTTCATAATGTAGCAGTTAATAAGTAGTTCATAATGTAGCAGTTAATAAGTAGTTCATAATGAAGCAGTTAATAAGTAGTTCATAATGAAGCAGTTAATAAGTAGTTCATAATGTAGCAGTTAATAAGTAGTTCATAATGTAGCAGTTAATAAGTAGTTAATAATGTAGCAGTTAATAAGTAGTAAAGAATGTAACAGGTAGTCAATGTTGCTTCCAAGTTCCGTTCTCTATGGCGAATACGTAATTTTTTCCGGTGTTAGAAATGAAGCTCTAAATGTATTACTACTAGTTTCTGCCAGAGGGCAGTATATAGCTTATTATTCATTTGTTTTGTGTCTAAAATATATAAAAGAATACATCGTTGAAAGTATCATTATTACACTTTTATTCATTTGCTTACATCTAGTCCCCAATGAATCGGCGGTAAGTTTATGGACTTACAACGTTAAAATCATGTGTTCGATTTTCCGTGGTGGACAGAGTACAGACAGCATATTGTGTACTTTTACTCTAAAACAAACAAAGCTCTCGTCTATTACAATTGCGATCATAGCGCCCCATCTTCCTAAAAAGCGAACTTACCGCCTTACTTTAGAGAAAAGCGAACTTACCGCCTTACTTTAGAGAAAACCGAACTTACCACCTTACTTTAGAGAAAACCGAACTTACCACCATACTTTAGAGAAAAGCGAACTTACCACCATACTTTAGAGAAAAGCGAACTTACGGCCTTACTTTACAGAAAAGCGAACTTACCGCCTTACTTTAAAGAAAAGCGAACTTACCGCCTTACTTTAGAGAAAAGCGAACTTACCGCCTTACTTTAGAGAAAAGCGAACTTACCGCCTTACTTTAGAGAAAAGCGAACTTACCGCCTTACTTTAGAGAAAAGCGAACTTACCGCCTTACTTTAGAGAAAAGCGAACTTACCGCCTTACTTTAGAGAAAAGCGAACTTACCGCCTTACTTTAGAGAAAAGCGAACTTTCCGCCTCTATCCTAATGAAAAGCGAACTTACCGCCTCCATCCTAATGAAAAGTGAACTTACCGCCTCCATCCTAATGAAAAGTGAACTTACCGCC
>NW_013838415.1:0-402 GCF_000517525.1 Limulus polyphemus
ATGGACAGACTCCCATCAATGACTCTTCATTCCCTGGGATTCTTCTTTCTCCAGGGACATCTCTCCTTCTACTCTTACACACTGGGTCCTTCAGCTTCTACATTTGGTCTCCTCCTTATTGGGGATTGATGCTCATACACTGTTTCAAGTTTCATTTTCTCAGATTCATCATCTCACTCTTTCCCTCGTCACTCTGTTCAGATGACTGATACACAATATCCTTCAGATGGGCATATGGACTGTCCCACGCACCTTTGTCTCCCACTGTTCTCACCATCTGGCTGGCTCATCACCTGAAGGTTATTGCCTGTCTCTAATTGCCATTTTACAGTTTACATACCATTTCTAGACAGGTGAATATGTTTCTTGTTTCATTTACAGTCTTCCTTTGTTTATAGGTCA
>NW_013838416.1:0-402 GCF_000517525.1 Limulus polyphemus
TGGTGCCCAGGTTTGTTACAGTGCCAGCAAAGTCCTTCAAACCTGCCCTTTTCTGGCCTTGAATCATGATGACTGTACTAACCTTGGTAGCTCACATTGTGCTCTATATGCATCCCATGGTACCTTCCCATCGAATTCCTGTGGCTTCCTTCTTACTAGATCACCCTTATTGCTGACACTCATGTCTAGAATGTGACCTCTGGCAAGACTGAAGATGTCTGCATTATGGTTTAGCTGTGGGGTCTGGAAGGGGCTTGCCATTGTCTGGGGCTGATTAGGTCCATGGTTAATATATCCTCCCTGTGTAAAAGACAGTAAATCGTCCTTTAATGTATTTAATTATCTTTGAAATTTACTAATCTTTTCCATTTGTTTATGCTGGCTTTGTCTCAACTGTTGGAG
>NW_013838417.1:0-402 GCF_000517525.1 Limulus polyphemus
GTTGGTACAGATACAAAACTAGAAACATTTATTGTTGTTGGTACAGATACAAAACTAGAAACCTGATTGTTATTGGTACAGATACCAGACAATAAACTTTATTGTTATTGGTACAGATACAAAACTAGAAAATTTATTCTTGTTGGTACAGATACAAAACTAGAAACCTGATTGTTATTGGTACAGATACCAGACAATAAACTTTATTGTTATTGGTACAGATACCAGACAATAAACTTTATTGTTATTAGTATAAATATTAACTTGTATTGGGTATTATAATAAATCGTATTTAGTATTGTGTAGTATATTAACTTGTATTTAACGGTATTGTGTAGTATATTAACTTGTATTTAACAGTATAGGGTAGCATATTAACTTGTATTTAATGGTATTGGGAAA
>NW_013838418.1:0-704 GCF_000517525.1 Limulus polyphemus
TATAAAATATGTTAGATAACAGTACCAGAAAAACCTCAAGCTTCAAACTATGCTCCACATGACTTTATGGACATAAAATATGTTAAATAACAGTACCAGAAAACCTCAAGCTTCAAGCTATGCTCCACATGACCTTATGGACATAAAATATGTTAGATAACAGTACCAGAAAAACCTCAAGCTTCAAACTATGCTCCACATGACCTTATGGACATAAAATATGTTAGATAAAAGTACCAGAAAACCTCAAGCTTCAAACTACGCTCCACATGATCTTATGGACATAAAATATGTTAGATAACAGTACCAGAAAACCTCAACCTTCAAACTATGCTCCACATGACCTTATGGACATAAAATATGTTAGATAAAAGTACCAGAAAACCTCAAGCTTCAAACTACGCTCCACATGACTTATGGACATAAAATATGTTAGATAACAGTACCAGAAAACCTCAAGCTTCAAACTATGCTCCACATGACCTTATGGACATAAAATATGTTAGATAACAGTACCAGAAAAACCTCAAGCTTCAAACTATGCTCCACATGACCTTATGGATATAAAATATGTTAGATAACCGTACCAGAAAAACCTCAAGCTTCAAACTACGCTCCACATGATCTTATGGATATAAAATATGTTAGATAACAGTACCAGAAAACCTCAAGCTTCAAACTATGCTCCACATGATCTTATGGAT
>NW_013838419.1:0-401 GCF_000517525.1 Limulus polyphemus
GCTTGACTCGCAAACAGTGGATTCGCTCTTTCAGCCGTGGGGGCGTTATAATGTAACGGTTAATTCCAATATTCGGTGGTAAAAGAGTAGCCAAGAGTTAGCGGTGGGTGGTGGTGACTAGCTGCCTTCCCTCTAGTCTTACACTGCTAAATTAGGGACGTCTAGCGCAGATAGCCCTCGTGTAGCTTTGTTCGAAATTCAAAAACAAACAAACAAGCTATGTCTCATTCCACGGCCACAGTGGAACTGATTTCCTTGTTATTAAGCACAAAGTTACACAAAGGACTATCTGTGCTCTGCCCACAACGGGTATTGAAACTTGGTTTCTAGCAGTATGAGCCCGCAGACATACCACTGTGCCACTGGGGAAAGGGGAGGGGGCAGTGGAACTGAACAAGGAC
>NW_013838420.1:0-676 GCF_000517525.1 Limulus polyphemus
CGATTTATTGTCTTTTACACAAGGAGGATACATTAACCATCAACTTAACCAGCCCCAGACAATGGCAAGCCCCTTCCAGACCTCGCAGCTAAACCCTAATGCAGACATCTTCAGTCCAGTTAGAAGTCACATCCCAGATATAAATGTCAGCAATAGGGGTGATCCAGTACGAAGGAAGCCACAGGAATTCGATGGGAAGGCACCATGGGAAGCATATAGAGCACAATTTGAACTCCTGGAAGAAATGAATGGATGGACAGAGGCAGTCATTTTTGCAGGGTTTTCGGCTCAGTCCATCGGCATTTCCATGAGATTTTCCTTCTCTGTATTCAATATCATAATTATACTGGTCTGTCTTTCCGATCCAACATGCCAGTTGTCCCTCTGGGTTCTTTAATGATCGTAACCAGCATAATGCAGCATGGTCTGTCCTGATGGTAAACCTGACACCATAGAGGTAAGGATGGAAATATGTCAGACTCTTTACTATAGCAAGGAGGTCCCTCTGTGTTACACAGTAGCTCCTCTCTGGTCTACTCAGGACCCTACTGAAGTAGGCCACCACATGTTCGTTTTTACATTACTATATTACAATCCAATATGTATGGCAGTGAGGAATCTGGAAGCTTTAAAAGTGGAGCTGAGGCCAATGTTTCTTTCAATGTCTTGAAAGAAT
>NW_013838421.1:0-398 GCF_000517525.1 Limulus polyphemus
ACACAACACACAGTAGTATTACATTTATATACACAACACACAGTAGTATTACATTTCTACAGACAACACACGTACTATTATATTTATATAGGCAACGGACAGTACTATTATATTTATATACACAACACACAGTAGTATTACATTTATATACACAACACACAGTAGTATTACATTTCTACAGACAACACACCGTATTATTATATTTATATAGGCAACGGACAGTACTATTATATTTATATAGACAACGGACAGTACTATTATATTTATATAGACAACGGACAGCACTATTATATTTATACAGACAACACACCGTACTATTATATTTATATAGGCAACTGACAGTACTATTATATTTATATAGACAACAGACGGTACTATTATATTTATATAGACAACAG
>NW_013838422.1:0-400 GCF_000517525.1 Limulus polyphemus
TATTTTGTATAACAAGTGAATACACGGGATCTTTATGACCTTATGATGTATTATACAATGAAGTGCTTTTATAATTATAATTGTATTTTATATAACAAGTGAATACACGGGGTCTTTATGACCTTACGATGTATTGAAATTTGGCATGCTGTTGTAATTATAACAGTATTTTATATAACAAGTGAATACACTGGGTCTTTGTGACCTTATGATGTATTGTACAATGACATGCTTTTATAATTACAACTGTATTTTATATAACAAGTGAATAAACGGGGTCTTTATGGCATTATGATGTATTGTAGAATGACGTACTGTTATAATTAGAAACGTATTTTATATAACAAGTGAATACACGGGGTCTTTATGACCTAATGATGTATTGCAAAATGACATGCTG
>NW_013838423.1:0-400 GCF_000517525.1 Limulus polyphemus
ATACTGTGTACTGTCAATAAGAAGACACAAGATTTAACGATACTGATTACTTTCAATAAGAAGACACAAGATTTAACGATACTGTGTACTGTCAATAAGAAGACACAAGATTTAAAGATACTGTGTACTGTCAATAAGAAGACACAAGATTTAACGATACTGTGTATTGTCAATAAGAGGACACAAGATTTAACGATACTGTGTACTGTCAATAAGAAGACACAATATTCAACGATAATGTGTACTGTCAGTAAGAAAACACAAGATTTAACAATAATGTGTCCTGTCAATAAGAAGACACAAGATTTTACGATACTGTGTACTGTCAATAAGAAGACACAAGATTTAACGATACTGTGTACTGTCAATAAGAAGACACAAGATTTAACGATACTGTGTA
>NW_013838424.1:0-401 GCF_000517525.1 Limulus polyphemus
ATTAAATGTACCATATGTGGATGTGCATTGTCATGGAGAAGAACACCTTTCCGACTGACAAGTGAAGGGCGTTTCTGATGAAGGGCTTCATTTATTCCAGTTGCTGACTACAGATCTCTGCATTGACAATTCGCTGTGGATTGAGAAGTTCGAAATAAATTACTCCTTTGATGTCCCACCAAATGCAAAGCATCACTTTCTGTGGATAGAGTCCAGGTTTTTGGGTCGGAAGTGGTTTTGTATAGGACTGAGCCATTGTTTTTGGTATTTAATATTTTCATAGAGTATCCACTTTTTTATCACCAATTCTGTCCAAAAATGGTTCACACGCATTACATGCCAGAAGAGATGAAGCAATGTTCACACGTTGAAAACGATGATCATCAGAGAGTTCGTGAGGC
>NW_013838425.1:0-398 GCF_000517525.1 Limulus polyphemus
ATCAGTGTAACTCGACCTGTAATCAGCGTGTGATCAGCAAGAACTACAGGGCTAGCTAGCTCCCTACTAAGTGAATTGTACCTACAGCAACTCGTAACCAACTCGCTCATCGTGAACCCTCGATAAGATATCAAGGAAGTTCCAGCCCAGAAAGAAGACTTTATATTGTTTGTAAGTTTGTGAAACTTTTGTTTATAAATAAATGTTTGTAATAACTATTATTGTAAATTGTATTGTTGTGTGTATATTAAAACGTATTTGTGTTAAAAAGAAAACTGTGTATCAATCTTGTTGGCAAATATCATAAACTGACTATATATCGGCATTTATTTAAATACTAAATCCAAAGTACAATTTAACTACTAAATTTAAATTATCAGTTAACTCAATTTCAGACC
>NW_013838426.1:0-518 GCF_000517525.1 Limulus polyphemus
GTTTGTCGATAAGCTTCTGGTTCTAACTCGTGTGCTTTGAGAGTAGCTGCTTTAACCTTATCATAAGTCATACAGTCTTCTAAATACAGAGTGGCATAAGTTTCTTGGGCTTTACCAGTTAAAACACTTTGTAATAATAATGACCATTTTTCGATGGGCCATTCCATGGTTTGGTTAACCATCTTAAAATGTTGAAAATATATATAAACTTCATTTTAATTAAACGGTAGTACTTTAACACATTGATTAAGTTCAAAGTTGTCATTTTGCCTTGGTCGATCGGTTTTGAGTCTAATTTACATTTATTTCGGTCTAATTTCTTTTTCGGCTTCAATGCGAGCTTTTTCGGCCTCGAGACGTTTATTTTCTCTTTCAGCTTCAATACGAATTTGTTCTTTCTCGGCTCGTATCGAAGCCGAGAACATTAGGGGAATACTCTAGTGTCCCTACTAGCCAATCGAGGTTAAGTGATAAGGATAAATTAGAGATCCAGCTAAAACTCGAGCTCGAACAACTTC
>NW_013838427.1:0-402 GCF_000517525.1 Limulus polyphemus
GCTATGTTACACTACTTAGATTATGCACCGCTATATTACACTACTTAGATTATGTACCGCTATATTACACTACTTAGATTATGTACCGCTATGTTACACTACTTAGATTATGCACCGCTATATTACACAACTTAGATTATGTACCGCTATGTTACACTACTTAGATTATGTACCGCTATGTTACACTACTTAGATTATGCACCACTATATTATACTACTTAGATTATGTACCGCTATATTACACTACTTAGATTATGCACCGCTATATTACACTACTTAGATTATGCACCGCTATATTACACTACTTAGATTATGTACCGCTATATTACACTACTTAGATTATGTACCGCTATATTACATTACTTAAATTATGTACCGCTATATTACACTACTTAGATTATG
>NW_013838428.1:0-959 GCF_000517525.1 Limulus polyphemus
CTAAGGTGATATGAGGAAGGCCTTACCATTTGAACCTATCCTGCTGATGTAACAAGTTCTGATAATTTCTAAAGTGTTGTGAGGAAGACCTTACCATTTGAACCTATCCTGTTGACATAACAACTTTTGATAATTTCTAAAGTGATGTGAGGATGACCTTACCATTTGAACCTATCCTGCTGATGTAACAAGTTTTGATAATTTCTAAAGTGATGTGAGGATGACCTTACCATTTGAACCTATCCTGCTCCTTCCTCATATCACCTTAGAAATTATCAAACTTACATCAGCAGGATAGGTTCAAATGGTAAGGTCATCCTCACATCACTTTAGAAATTATCAGAACTTGTTACATCAGCAGGATAGGTTCAAATGGTAAGGTCATCCTCATATCACCTCAGAAATTACCAGAACTTGTTACATCAGCAGGATAGGTTCAAATGGTAAGGCCTTCCTCATATCACCTTAGAAATTATCAAACTTGTTACGTCAGCAGGATAGGTTCAAATGGTAAGGTCATCCTCACATCACTAGAAATTATCAAAACTTGTTATGTCCCTTACCATTTGAACCTATCCTGCTGATATAAGTTTGATAATTTCTAGTGATGTAAGGATGACCTTACCATTTGAACCTATCCTGCTGACATAACAAGTTTTGATAATTTCTAAGGTGATATGAGGATGACCTTACCATTTGAACCTATCCTGCTGACGTAACAAGTTTTGATAATTTCTAAAGTGATGTGAGGATGACCTTACCATTTGAACCTATCCTGCTGATATAAGTTTGATAATTTCTAGTGATGTAAGGATGACCTTACCATTTGAACCTATCCTGCTGATGTAAGTTTGATAATTTCTAGTGATGTGAGGATGACCTTACCATTTGAACCTATCCTGCTGATGTAACAAGTTTTGATAATTTCTAAAGTGATGTGAGGATGACCTTACCATTTG
>NW_013838429.1:0-888 GCF_000517525.1 Limulus polyphemus
ATTTAACAATACTGTGTACTCTCAATAAGAAGACACAAGATTTAACAACTCTGTGTACTGTCAATAAAAAGACACAAGATTTAACAATACTGTGTACTATCAATAAGAAGACACAAGATTTAACGGTACTGTGTACTGTCAATAAGAAGACACAAGATTTATAAATACTGGGTACTATCAATAAGAACACACAAGATTTAACAATTCTGTGTACTGTCAATAAGAAGACACAATATTCAACGATAATGTGTACTGTCAGTAAGAAAACACAAGATTTAACAATAATGTGTGCTGTCAATAAGAAGACACAAGATTTAACAATACTGTGTACTGTCAATAAGAAGACACAAGATTTAACGATACTGTGTAGTTTCAATAAGAAGAAACAGGATTTAACAAAACTGTGTACTGTCAATAAGAAGACACAAGATTTAACAATACTGTGTACTGTGTCTTCTTATTGACAGTACACAGTACCGTTAAATCTTGTGTCTTCTTATTGAACTCAATAAGAAGACACTTTATTGACAGTACACACTATTGTTAAATCTTGTGTTTTTTATTGACAGTACACAGTATTGTTAAATCTTGTGTCCTCTTATTGAGAGTACACGGTATTGTTAAATCTTGTGTCTTCTTATTGACAGTACACAGTATCTCTTGTGTTTTAACAATACTGTGTACTTATTGATAGTACACAGTACTGTTAAATATTTTGTCTTTTTATTGACAGTACATAGTGTTGTTAAATCTTGAGTCTTCATATTGACAGTACACAGTACCGTTAAATCTTGTGTCTTCTTATTGAAAAGTATTGCTAATTCGTGTGTCTTCGTTTACTATCTATGAAAAGACACAAGATTTAACGATACTGTGTACTGTCAATAA
>NW_013838430.1:0-402 GCF_000517525.1 Limulus polyphemus
TGTGAACATGTGAACGGAAACAAATAAATGAGAACTAATTAAAGAAACCGGGGTGATATATTATGCTATGAACGTGTGAACGAAAACAAATAAATAGAACCCGTGAAAGAAACCGGGGTGATATATTATGCTATGAACGTGTGAAAGGAAACAGATAAATGCCAGCTCCTCATTATGAGAAACTCGCCGGTTTCACCAAAATTCGGCGTTGGAACATTCACCGGCTTCATTATAGGCATTGGAACCTCTGCTAGTGTAACTCACCCGTAAAATTAAGGCGTTGGAACATCTACCGGTGTAATTCGCCCTTAAAGATCCGGCGTTGGAACATATACCAGTGTAATTCACCCCTAAAATGAAGGCGTTGGAATATCCACCGGTGTAATTCATCCCCTAAAATTA
>NW_013838431.1:0-402 GCF_000517525.1 Limulus polyphemus
CTACACGGATAGCAGGTTTAAAATTATTGCAAATGGTCTGTCAACCTTTCATCTCTATATTTTGGAAGCCACCTTTATTAAAACACATAAACCTGTCCTTTGCTGCCAAAAATAATTTTTATACAATCTACACATCATCCTTCAGTAGGTCTGTGATATTTCATGATTGGCTTAAGGCCTACGTTGATCTGACTCATTTTATAAGCTGTACTATTTCCTATAGATCATTTTCCAGACGGTTCTGCTATGATTAGTGTCTAGCAAAAAGCTTCAGCAGATATTTCATTTGTAACATCTCAACCAACAATTGGTCCAGTTATCAATGCTATTTTCAAGTTTTGAACAACTCGACTTTCAAGATCTACATATCTACACGTGCCGATGTTTCCGTTTATCAACATT
>NW_013838432.1:0-401 GCF_000517525.1 Limulus polyphemus
TACAGTTGTTAGAGGAAAAAGAAAAGAAACAAGAAGAACGAGAAGAGAAATTACAACAGTTGTTGGAAGAAAAAGAAAAGAAACAAGAAGAAAGACAACAGCAGTTACAAGAAAACCCACAACAATGGCAAGTCGAACAGCAAAGTAAACAAGAGAGACTACAGCAGTGGTTGGGGGAGAAAGAAAATAAACAAGAAGAGAGATTACAACAGTTGTTGGAGGAGAAAGAAAATAAACAAGAAGAGGAATTACAGCAGTTGTTGGAGGAAAAAGAAAAGAAACAAGAAGAGAGACAACAGCAGTTGCAAGAAAACCTGCAACAGTGGCAGCTCGAACAACAAAATAAACAAGAAGAGAAATTACAGCAGTTGTTGGAGGAAAAAGAAAAGAAACAAGAAGAG
>NW_013838433.1:0-537 GCF_000517525.1 Limulus polyphemus
TGATCTGATTGGACTAGATAACAAGAAAACCCTAATTAATGTTGATTCAACAGATCTGATTGGACTAGATAACAAAAAAACCCAATTAATGTTGATTCAGCAGAACTGATTGGACTAAATAACAAAAAACAAATAATATTGATTCAACGGATCTGATTGGACTAGATAACAAAAAAACCCTAATTAATGTTGATTCAACAGATCTGATTGGACTAGATAACAAGAAAAACCCAATTAATGTTGATTCAACAGATCTGATTGGACTAGATAACAAGAAAAATCCAATTAATGTTGATTCAACAGATCTGATTGGACTAGATAACAAGAAAAACCCAATTAATGTTGATTCAACAGATCTGATTGGACTAAATAACAAGAAAACCCTAATTAATGTTGATTCAACTGATCTGATTGGACTAGATAACAAGAAAACCCTAATTAATGTTGATTCAACAGATCTGATTGGACTAAGGGTTTTCTTGTTATCGTTGAATCAACATTAATTAGATCTTTTTCTTGTTATCTAGTCCAATCCCC
>NW_013838434.1:0-402 GCF_000517525.1 Limulus polyphemus
AATGTCAATAAGAAGACACAAGTTTTATCAATACTGTGTACTGTCGATAATAAGACACAATATTTAACAATACTGTGTAATGTCAATATGAAGACAAAATATTTAACAATATTGTGTACTGTCAGTAAGAAGACATAGGATTTAACAATACTATGTACTGTCAATAAGAAAACACAAGATTTAAAAAAACTGTGTATTATCACTAAGAAGCGAGATGATTTAACGATACTGTGTACTGTCAATAAGAAGACAAAAGATATAAAAATACTGTGTACTATCACTAACAAGCCACTAGATTTAACGATACTGTGTACTATCAATAAGAAGACACAATATTTAAAAATACTGTATACTGTCGATAACAAGACACAAGATTTAACAATACTGTGTACTGTCAATAAG
>NW_013838435.1:0-403 GCF_000517525.1 Limulus polyphemus
CTATGTTTACTTTCGGCTGTGTTATCTATTTTAGGAAAAATTAAGAAAGAAATACTTCGAAGTTCAGTTATCTCTCAATAGATGGAGAAACAAATAATAAGGAAAAATACTAGGAAGTTCAGTTACCTCTCAATAGATGGAGAAACAAATAATAAGGAAAAATACTTGGAAGTTCAGTTACCTCTCAATAGATGGAGCAAAAATTAAGAAAAACTGCTTGTAAGTTCAGTTATATCTCAAGAGACGGAGAAAAAAATACTTGGAAGTTCACTTATCTCTCAACAGATGGAGAAACAAATAATAAGGAAAATACTTGAAAGTTCAGTTATCTCTCAATAGATGGAGAAACAATTAATAAAAAATACTTTGAATTTCAGTTATAACTCAATAGATGGAGAAAAAT
>NW_013838436.1:0-402 GCF_000517525.1 Limulus polyphemus
TTTACTTTCATAGTAACAAATTAATTAATGTAGAATTCTAAAATTTGAATTATAATTTACAAACTTATTGCCATACATTTATAAAATAATAGTTAAATTAAATTTTTAATGTAGTTATCTAAATGTGATGACAAGCCCTATGACCCTTTCCATGTCCATAGGGTTAAACCTTTCACTGCCACTTAATAGGATGACCAAATGACTGCAGTATTTCTAGGTTACAATGACTAAACTTTTTAACTGTAAAAGGTACCTAAAAAATCATAACTCATTACGTGGGCTATCTGTCAGTACAGTAACATATTAGATAAAATAAAGGAGCACTCAGTAGAGTACATACCTCTGCCACACAGTGTTGATCATTTTCAATGGACATGGACCATTTTAGGCAGGACAACGATG
>NW_013838437.1:0-400 GCF_000517525.1 Limulus polyphemus
ATATATATATATATATATATATACACATATACACACACACACACACACATACATACATACACACACACATACATACTGTTCACCTATCACCGATACATAAGGACTCTCTATCTAATAAGAACTTACTGTTCCCATATGGTATTGTTACGACAGCGGAAGTCACGTGACTCTGCTGGCCCATTGGCGTTGGTGGAGTGTGCGAAGAGTTCTCGAATGATCGTGAATTTCCTAGTTTGTTCGGGACGCCCTCTTTTTTAGTATATAAGCCCGGCAAATAAAAGAAGAGATAGATAGATATAGAGATAGATACTCGAGTCAAGCGAACAGTAGGCACTGTAAGTAATACGAGTAAATCACTGTGATTTATAGCGTGTGTTATAAAAGTTGTTAAGTGTATTAT
>NW_013838438.1:0-402 GCF_000517525.1 Limulus polyphemus
AGATCTACTGAGGTCAGCTTTGTACCAGGAGACAAGGTATGGTTGTATAATCCCAGGAAGACCAAAGGGAAGTCTCCTAAGTTATCTTCTCCATGGGAAGGCCCATATGACATAGTGGATCGTCTCTCAGACGTGACTTTCCGGGTAAAATGTGGTCGGCGAGGTAAACCAAAAGTGGTGCATGCCAACAGGCTTTGGCGTTATCACGATCCAGGACATTTCAGTTGGAATGAAGTGAACAACGGAACAAATGACGCTGCTGAAGACGTGTCACCTGAAAAAGCCACTGTCGAAGAAGAAACTCCACTCGGTTTTGAGAAGGGAAACAGTGAAGCCCTTGATGAAGTTACTACCACTGATGTGACTGTTACCAATGATAGGACGTTTCCTGATGAAGCAGAT
>NW_013838439.1:0-401 GCF_000517525.1 Limulus polyphemus
GTACTTGGGGCTTTAAATAGACTTAGAATAAGGTCTATGAATGAATACATAATACTACTGTGTTTTATTGTGTTACAGCACTTGAGGCTCTAAAATAGACTTAGAATAAGGTCTATGAATGAATGGATAATACTACTGTGATGCATTGTGTTACAGTACTTGAGGCTCTAAAACAGACTTAGAATAAGGTCTATGAATGAATGGATAATACTACTGTTTTTTATTGGATTACAGTACTTGGGGCTCTAAAATAGACTTAGAATAAGGTCTATGAATGAATGTATAATACTACTGTGTTGTATTGTGTTACAGTACTTGAGGCTCTAAAATAGACTTAGAATAAGGTCTATGGATGAATGGATAATACTACTGTGTTTTATTGGGTTACAGTACTTGGGGCT
>NW_013838440.1:0-402 GCF_000517525.1 Limulus polyphemus
ATATATATATATATATATATATATATACAGCGTGGCTACAAGTAAATAGACACCACCTTTTTAGAAAACAAATGAAATTCTTCAGTCATATTCACATGAATTGATATATTTATAATTTAATTAATATCTAATAGATCTTCCTTTCGCTTCGTGCAGTTCGTTGATCCTTTGGGGCATCGTGAGAATCATCACGTCAATTTTAGATTGTGGGATTTTCGCCCACTCTTGCTTCAAAACTTGGAGTAGATCGCTCTTCGAAGTTGGTTTTTTGTTGTTGTTGTTTCTTGACTTGCCGTTCGAGTATGGCCCAAAGGTTTTCGATGGGGTTCATGTCAGGAGATTGGCGTGGCCAGGGCAACTTCTGTATACCATTTTCTTCCTGCCACTTTTGGGTTTTTCTAG
>NW_013838441.1:0-675 GCF_000517525.1 Limulus polyphemus
GAAAGTTGTTTGTTTTAGTTAGTAATCTATGGAGTTGTTTGTTTTAGTTAGTAATCTATGGAGTTGTTTGTTTTTGTTAATAACCTATGAAGTTGTTTGTTTTAGTATGTAACCTATGGAGTTGTTTGTTTTTGTTAGTAATATATGGAGTTGTTTGTTCTTCTTAGTAATCTAAGCAGTTGTTTGTTTTAGTTAGTAACCTATGGAGTTGTTTGTTTTTGTTTGTAACCTATAGAGTTGTTTGTTTTTGTTAGTAACTTATGGGGTTGTTTGTTTTTGTTTCTAACCTATGGAGTTGTTTGTTTTTGTTAGAAACTTATGGGGTTGTTTGTAACCTATGGAGTTGTTTGTTTTTGTTAGTAACTTATGGGGTTGTTTGTATTTGTTTGTAACCTATGGAGTTGTTTGTTTTTGTTAGTAACTTATGGGGTTGTTTGTTTTTGTTAGTAATTTTTGGAGTTGTTTGTTCTTGTTAGTAATCTAAGCAGTTGTTTGTTTTTGTTAGTAACCTATGGAGTTGTTTGTTTTTGTTAGTAACCTATAAAGTTGTTTGTTTTAGTTAGTAATCTATGGAGTTGTTTGTTTTAGTTAGTAACTTATGGAGTTGCTTGTTTTAGTTAGTAATCTATGGAGTTGTTTGTTTTAGTTAGTCAACTCCATAGGTTTTTGTTTTTA
>NW_013838442.1:0-744 GCF_000517525.1 Limulus polyphemus
CTCCTTATATATGGATAGTGGCTGGTAGGTCTTTTATAGTGATGGACGGTAACTGGTAGGTCTTATAATATAGATGGATGGTAACTGATAGGTCTTTTATTATAGATGGATAGTGACTGGTAGGTCTTTTAATACAGATAAATATGACTGGCAGGTCTTTTAATACAGATGGATAGTGGCTGGTAGGTCTTTTAATACAGATGGATAGTGGCTGGTAAGTCTTTTAATACAGATGGATAGTGGCTGGTCGGTGTTTTATTATATGTGGATAGTGACTGGTAGATGTTTTATTATAGAAGGATAGTAACTGGTAGGTGTTTTATTATAGATGGATAGTGACTGGTAGGTGTTTTATTATAGATAGATAATAAATGAAAGGTATTTTATTAGAGACGGATAGTGGGCTGGTAGGTCTTTTAATACAGATGGATAGTGGACCTACCAGTCTGTATTAAAAGACCTACGAGCCACTATCCATCTGTATTAAAAGACCTACCAGCCACTATCCATCTGTATTAAAAGCCAGTCACTATCCATGTATAATAAAACACCTACCAGTCACTATCCTTCTATAGAAAACATCTATCAGACACTATCCATGTGTAGTAAAACACCAACCAGTCACTATCCATTAGGTCTTTTAATACAGATGGATAGTGTCTGGTAAGTCTTTTAATACAGATGGATAGTCACTGGTAGGTCATTTAATACAGATGGATAGTGACTGGTGTGTCTTTTAATACA
>NW_013838443.1:0-516 GCF_000517525.1 Limulus polyphemus
GCGAATAAAAGAGTAACATAAAACGACCACAAAAGACTCGAAATTTTTTCAAGAACGTTCGTTGCATACTTGCGTATTTACATGCAAAATTCTAGCCTTCTATTATCATTTTTGCGAAGATCCGTCCAAATGGAACGAAGTACTGGTACAAAACGCAAAACCTTCCATAACTCCTTTAAAACAAACAGTAGGAAGGTAAAACTCTGCATATTACTAGGCAACGTTAAAGTGTACCTACATACCAAATTTGGTGAAGAATCATAAATTTAGGACCCTCTGGTAAAAAGAAATCGAAAAACAATCAGTAACCAAAAGCTTCCCTGCAGTACACATACGTTTTCAGAAAGGGGAATAAAAGAGTAACATAAAACGACCACAAAAGTCGCAAAAATGATAATAGAAGGCTAGAATTTTGCATGTAAATACGCAAGTATGCAACGAACGTTCATATAAAATTTGGAGATGATCCGTCCAAATGGAACGACGTACTGGTACAAAACGCAAAACCTTCCATAT
>NW_013838444.1:0-593 GCF_000517525.1 Limulus polyphemus
ATGCCTGCCGGACAACGATCAGTGATAGACAAAAGATAGATATAGTAGCTAGTGAGTTTGATATTGAATGAAATGCCTGCTGGACAATGATCAGTGATACACAAAAGACAGATGTAACATCTAGCAAATTTGATATTGAATGAAATGCCTGCTGGACAATGATCAGTGATACACAAAAAACAGATGTAACAGCTAGTGAGTTTGGTATTGAATGAAATGCCTACAGAACAACGATCAGTGATAGACAAAAGATAGATGTAATAGCTAGTGAGTTTGATATTGAATGAAATGCCTGCTGGACAACGATCAGTGATAGACAAAAGATAGATATAGTAGCTAGTGAGTTTGATATTGAATGAAATGCCTGCTGGACAACGATCAGTGATAGACAAAAGACAGATGTAACAGCTAGTGAGTTTGGTATTGAATGAAATGCCTACAGAACAACGATCAGTGATAGACAAAAGACAGATGTAACAGCTAGTGAGTTTGGTATTGAATGAAATGCCTACACGAACAACGATCAGTGATAGACAAAAGACAGATGTAACAGCTAGTGAGTTTGGTATTGAATGAAATGCCTACTGGACAAC
>NW_013838445.1:0-478 GCF_000517525.1 Limulus polyphemus
GCTGCTACAGCTACATGATAAAACTTATACATCCTCTATGTCTGTAAGCTGCTACAGCTACATGATAAAACTTATACATCCTCTATGTCTGTAACCAGCTACAGCTAAATGATGAAACTTATACATCCTCTATGTCTGTAAGCTGCTACAGCTACATGATAAAACTTATACATCCTCTATGTCTGTAATCTGCTACAGCTACATGATAAAACTTATACATCCTCTATGTCTGTAATCTGCTACAGGTACATGATAAAACTTATACATCCTCTATGTCTGTAATCTGCTACAGCTACATGATAAAATTTATACATCCTCTATGTCTGTAATCTACTACAGCTATATGATAAAACTTATACATCCTCTATATATGTAATTTGTTACAGCTACATGATAAAACTTTTTATACATCCTCTATGTCTGTAACCTGCTACAGATATATGATAAAACTTATACATCCTCTATGTCTGTAATCTAC
>NW_013838446.1:0-401 GCF_000517525.1 Limulus polyphemus
CTAGACTCATCCGTAGAAAGTGATGCTTTGCATTTGTGGGACATCATAGGAATAATTCATTTTGAACTCCTCAATCCACAGCGAACAATCAATGCAGAGATTTATAGTCAGCAACTGGAACGTTCAAATTAAGCCCTTCACTCGTCAATCGGAAAGGTATTCTTCTTCTCCAAGACAATGCACGTCCACATGTGGCACGTTTGACGTAACAGAAGATTATGGAGTTGGATTGGGATGTTTTCCCCCACCCTCCATATTCTCCAGATATGGCACCTCAGATTACATCTTTTTCATTCGCTGCAATACCATCTTAATGGGAAAACGTATGCAAATGTGGAAGGTGTTAAAGAGGACATCGACATGTTTGTTGCTTCAAAGCCAAGTGATTTCTTTAACCAGAG
>NW_013838447.1:0-402 GCF_000517525.1 Limulus polyphemus
ATGAGCGAGTTGATTACGAGTTGATGTAGGTATAATTCACTTAACAGGAAGCTAGCTAGTTTTGTCCTTCGCTATTTACAAGCCACACACGCCGAGTTTCCACGATAAATTTATATAATGTTTTCGAAGAAATACCAATGTCCGATGAGAATCCACTGAAGTTCAATGATTTGTAATGTTCGAACTTTGCAAGTGTTCCTGGTCAAATATCTGAAGTGTTCCGATTGATAGACGTTATAACAATCACAGTTATAGCTTCCGAAGTTTATCGCACGCTGACTATAGCAGACTAATAATAGATACTCTTTTTTGGCGCGTCGCGTTGGTTACATTTATAGGGGTTTGGAGGCTTTCTCGAATTTTCAGCTTTACGTAACAATACTGGCGCTAACACTAGCGTTT
>NW_013838448.1:0-402 GCF_000517525.1 Limulus polyphemus
TGTTGCAAATAGGATGACATCGTCCAGGTACACTAGGGCTATCCTCCATTGTAGGCCTTCCAATACTCGTTCCATCGGCCTCTCAAATGTTGGTGGAGCATTACTGAGCCCGAATGGCATCACTCGGTATTGCCAGAGACCTTGGCCATAACTAAATTCTGTCTTGGGTCTATCTGCTTCAGCCATTTTTACTTGATGGAAACCTGACTTTAAGTCCAGAGTTGAAAACCACCTGGCTCCGCTTAGGGCATCAAGAGTATCATTAATTCTTGGCATTGGGTATGAGACTTTTTCGGTTATGCTGTTAAGAGCCATGAAGTCCACACAGCAATGTTGGGTCCTACCCTTCCTCTGGATTAATACGACAGGAGCTGACCAGGGACTATCTGACTTCTCGACTAT
>NW_013838449.1:0-401 GCF_000517525.1 Limulus polyphemus
CTCTACATAGTGTACTTTATCCCTGGTGCAGTAAATGCTTTTCAAAGTGTACCCTATCCCTGGTGTACTAAATACTCTAAATATTGTACCTGTCCCTGGTGCAGTAAATACTCTACATATTCTACCTATCCCTGGTACAGTAAATACTCTAGATAGTTTACTCTATCCCTGGTGTAGTAAATACTCTACATACTGTACCCTATCCCTGGTGCAGTAAATACTCTACATACTGTATCCTATCCCTGGTGCAGTAAATACTCTACACACTGTACCCTATCCCTGATGCAATAAATACTCTACATAGTGTACCCTATTCCTGGTGTAGTAAATACTCTACATACTGTACCTTATCTCCGGTGCAGTAAATATTCTACATACTGTACCCAATTCTGGTGTAGTAA
>NW_013838450.1:0-758 GCF_000517525.1 Limulus polyphemus
CTCTGACTGCAGTTCAACCACTCACCACCTACACACATTATTCTCGTGATAATGGACCGTGATAATGCCAAAGCCTGTTGGCATGCGCCACTTTTGGCTTACCTGGCCGACCACATTTTATTCGGAAAGACACGTCTGAGATACGAACCACTATGTCATATGGGCCTTCCCATGGAGAAGACAACTTATGAGACTTCCCTTTGGTCTTCTTGGGATTGTACAACCATACCTTGTCTCCTGGTACAAAGCCAACTTCAGTAGATCTATTATCATAAGTTAACTTCATCGAATCAGCAGACGTTTAAGTTTGAATGCACTTGATGGTGGATATCATCCATCCTTTCCTATAACACTTTCACAAACTCTGACACATTTTCAGGCAACTCTTCATAAGGTGGGCGTCCTGTTAACAGATCCACTGGCAACCGAAGTTCCCGACCAAACATCAACTTTGCTGGAGTGTATCCAGTGGTTTCATGCTCTGCTGTCCTATAGGCCATCAACAGTGGAGGAAGTAAGAGATTCCAGTCATCATGGCGGCTATTACAAAACTTTGCCAATTCAATTGATTCAATTATCTGTCTCTATATCTATCTATCTGTAATTATTTTCCAGGCTTATATACTAAAATAGAGGGCGCCTAGAGAAAACTAGAGTTGCCAGGAACAATCACGTAGGGATGACACAGATGCTCGTATTTAAAAAGATACAAAAAGTCATACGGATTTTCTTTTGTACTAGTTATCAGAAGCTAGATA
>NW_013838451.1:0-402 GCF_000517525.1 Limulus polyphemus
ACACCAGGGATAGGGTACAGTATGTAGAGTATTTACTACACCAGGGATAGGGTACACTATGTAGAGTATTTACTGCACCAGGGATAGAGTACAGTTTGTAGAGTATTTACTGCACCTGGATAGGGTACTGTATGTAGAGTATTTACTGCACTAGAGATAGAGTACAGTATGTAGAGTATTTACTGCTCCAGGGATAGGTACAATATGTAGAGTATTTACTACACTACGGATAGGTACACTATGTAGAATAATTACTACACCAGGAATAGAGTACACTATGTAGAGTATTTACTACACCAGGGGAAGGTACAATATGTCGAGTATTTACTACAAAAGTGATAGGGTACACAATGTAGAGTACTTACTGCACCTGGATAGGGTACAGTATGTAGAGTATATATT
>NW_013838452.1:0-1123 GCF_000517525.1 Limulus polyphemus
ATCAATAAAAAGAGAATTGTTAAATCGTGTTTCTTCCTATTGACAGTACACAGTTTTGTTAAATCTTGTGTTTTCTTATTGACAGTATACAGTATCGTTAAATCGTGTGTCTTCTTATTGACAGTACACAGTATCGTTAAATCTTGTGTCTTCTTATTGACAGTACACAGTTTTGTTAAATCTTGTGTTTTCTTATTGACAGTATACAGTATCGTTAAATCTTGTGTCTTCTTATTGACAGTACACAGTATCGTTAAATCTTCTGTCTGTTTATTGACAGTACACAGTATCATTAAATCTTGTGTCTTCTTATTGAAAGTACATATTATCGTTAAATTTTGTGTCTTTTTATTGACAGTACACAGTTTTGTTAAATCTTGTGTCTTCTTATTGAAAGTACAAAGTGTTGTTAAATCTCTCTTTTTATTGATAGTACACAGTATCGTTAAATCTTGTGCACAGCTTATTGACAGTAACAGTACACAGTATCGTTAAATCTTGTGTCTTCTTATTGACAGTACAAAATATTGTTAAATCTTGTGTCTTCCTTTTGACAGTACACAGTTTTATTAAATCTTGTGTCTTCTTATTGACAGTACACAGTATCTTTAAATCTTGTGTCTTCTTATTGACAGTACACAGTATCGATAAATCTTGTGTCTTCTTATTGACAGTACACAGTATCGTTAAATCTTGTGTCTTCTTATTGACAGTACACAGTATCATTAAATCTTGTGTCTTCTTATTGACAGTACACAGTATCGTTAAATCTTGTGTCTTTTTATTGATAGTACACAGTATTGTTAAATCTAGTGTCTTCTCTTCTTATTGCACAAGATTTAAAAAACTGTGTACTGTCAATAGGAAGACAGAAGATTTAACAATACTGTGTACTATCAATAAACTGACACAAGATTTAACGATACTATGTACTGTCAATAAGAAGACACAAGATTTAATAATACTGTGTACTGTCAATAAGAAGACGCAAGATTTAACAATACTGTGTAATGTCAATAAGAAGACACAAGATTTAACAATACTGTGTACTGTCAATAAGAAGACACAAGATTTATAAATACTGTGTACTATCAATAAGAACACACAAGATTTAACAATAATG
>NW_013838453.1:0-461 GCF_000517525.1 Limulus polyphemus
ATATGTATAATCATAGATCAATAAATAAAAACATATATTTATAATCATGACTCAGTAAGTATAAATATATATATGTATAATCATAGATCAATAAATAAAAACATATATTTATAATCATGACTCAGTAAGTATAAATATATATTATAATCATAGATCAATAAATAAAAACATATATTTATAATCATGACTCAGTAAATATAAATATATATATGTATAATCATAGATCAATAAATAAAAACATATATTTATAATCATGACTCAGTAAGTTTAAATGTATATGTATAATCATAGATCAATAAATAAAAACATATATTTATAATCATGACTCAGTAAGTATAGATATATATGTATAATCATAGATCAATAAATAAAAACATATATTTATAATCATGACTCAGTAAGTTTAAATGTATATGTATAATCATAGATCAATAAATAAAAACACATATTTATAATCATGA
>NW_013838454.1:0-402 GCF_000517525.1 Limulus polyphemus
TTTATAAATGTTCCTGGTCAAATATCTGAAGTTTCTCGATTAATAAGCGTTTTAACAGTTATGGCTTCCGAAGTTTACAGCACACTAACTATAGCAAACCAATAATAGATATTGTTTTTTTGCGCGTCGCGTTGGTTATATTTATAGGTGTGTGAAGTGTTTCTCGAAATTTCAGTTTTACGTAACAATACTAACGCTAACACTGGCATTTAAGTACACACACATATATTGTTGATTCTTACACTCGAGAATCTTTTACAACTTTAGATAATAGGCGAGAGTTTCGCAATACATATTTAACAGTATAAGTTACGTACATTTCTAAATATAAATTAATTTAAACAAACATCGATATTAAAATTAATACATAACAGTAAATATGTCACAATGGGAATAACGACA
>NW_013838455.1:0-402 GCF_000517525.1 Limulus polyphemus
TTTTCTAGAAGAATAGGGTGGTTGTTATTCTCACTGTGAAAGTGAATACAAGACTCGGGTGGACAAGTTAACTTACATTCACTTCATACAATTATATTGTTACCGTTTAAATCTGTTCTTTGAATATGAAAACTCTCTCAACGCTAATGTTGTATTTTTGTAGTTCGAATATTATGAACTAATTTGTTGAGATACTAATGCTGATGGTGAAATTTAAAGAATTTGCAAAACGTCCGTATTAAAGATGTTTATTAGTATTACCGTGTTTTTTAATATTGGGTTTATTTTTTATAGTTCTGTGAAATAATATTTTCCACTAAATACTATATATTAATTTATATATCGTCAGGACACACTTTACTACTCATCATACGTCTGATGCACACTTAAACAGGAACATAA
>NW_013838456.1:0-402 GCF_000517525.1 Limulus polyphemus
AAGTACGTAGTATAATCCTACACAGACAATCATTAGGTAAGTAGTACGATTCTACAAATTCTATCTTAAGTACGTAGTAAGTATAATCCTGCACAGACCATTTTTAGATAAGTAATGATCGTACTCAGTCCATCCTTAAGTCAGCAGTATAACCCTTCACAGTCCATCTTTAGCTAAGTAGTATAATCCTGCAAAGTACATCTTTAACTAAGACCTGTGACACTACACTGTCATACATAGGTGAAGAGTATGATCCTGCACAGTACATCTTTAACTAAGACCTATGACTCTACACAGTCATACATAGGTGAATAGTATGATTCTGCACAGTCCATCCTTAGGTAAGACCTATGACTCTGCACAGTCATACATAGGTGAATAGTATGATCCTGCACAGTACAT
>NW_013838457.1:0-402 GCF_000517525.1 Limulus polyphemus
AGGTGCCATCAAGCTGAAGTTAAGCCGACTGAAAGAGTTGATGATGGTGAAGTGGAACCAAATATAGATATCAAAGCAGAACAAGAGAAAGACCAAGATTTGAAGCCAATAATTGATTTTCTAAAAGCAAGAGTTTTGCGCCCTGCTTGGGAGAAGGTGTCTAGTCTAAGCCCTGTGACAAAGAACTATTGGGCACAATGGGACCAGTTGAAACTTGAAGATGGTATTCTTCTCCGGAGATGGTAAACTGCAGATGGGAAAGTGATGACCTGGCAAACGGTTATACCAAGAAAGTTACGGGAAGTTGTGTTGCATCAATCCTATGATACTGTAACAGGAGGACATCTCGGAGTTAAGAAAACATTGAGTCACATACGACACAGATTTTACTGGATAGGTATG
>NW_013838458.1:0-402 GCF_000517525.1 Limulus polyphemus
CAATAGCCAATATTCTACTTATCAGTACAACAGACGCTACAACATTCAACATTCTACTTACCAGTACAACAGTCACTACAATATTCAACATTCTACTTAGCAGTACAACACACACTACAATATTCAACATTCTACTTATCAGTACAACAGACATAACAATATTCAACATTCTACTTATCAGTACAACAGACGCTACAATATTCAACATTCTACTTATCAGTACAACAGACACTACAATATTCAACATTCTACTTACCAGTACAACAGACACTACAATATTCAACATTCTACTTACCAGTACAACAGACATTACAATATTCAATATTCTACTTATTAGTACAACAGACACTACAATATTCAACATTCTACTCATCAGTACAACAGACACTACAACATTCAACA
>NW_013838459.1:0-1140 GCF_000517525.1 Limulus polyphemus
CCCAGGATGGAGTTGTGTAGACAGACAGTGAACATATTTGATAAGATAGGAACCATGTAGATAAACAATAGGTATACTTACCCAGGAAGGAGTTGTGTAGACAGACAGTGAACATATTTCATCAGATAAGAACCATGTAGATAAATAGTACGTATACTTAACCAGGAAGGAGTTCTGTAGACAGACAGTGAACATATTTGATCAGATAGGAACCGTGTAGGTAAATAGTAGGTATACTTACGCAGGAAGTAGTTGTGTAGACAGACATTGAACATATTTGATTAGATAGGAACCATGTAGATTAATAGTAGGTATACTTACGCAGGAAGGAGTTGTGTAGACAGACAGTGAACATATTTCATCAGATAAGAACCATGCAGATAAATAGTAGGTATATTTAACCAGGAAGGAGTTGTGTAGACAGACAGTGAACATATTTGATCAGATATGAACCATGTAGATAAAAAGTAGGTATACTTACCCAGGAAGGAATTGTGTAGACAGTTAGATAACATATTTGATCAGATATGCACCAAAATATTTTCAAAGTCTGTCTACACAACTCCTTCCTGGGTAAGTATACCTACTATTTATCTACAAGGTTCCTATCTGATCAAATATGTCAACTGTCTGTCTACACAACTCCTTCCTGGGTAAGTATACCTACTATTTATCTACACGGTTCCTATCTGATCAAATATGTTCACTGTCTGTCTACAGAACTCCTTCCTGGTTAAGTATACCTACTATTTATCTACACCTTCCTGTATAAGTATACCTACTAGTTATCTACAAGGTTCCTATCTGATCAAATATGTCAACTGTCTGTCTACACAAATCCTTCCTGGGTAAGTATACCTACTATTTATCTACACGGTTCCTATCTGATCAAATATGTCCACTGTCTGTCTACAGAACTCCTTCCTGGTTAAGTATACCTACTATTTATCTACATGGTTTCTATCTGATCAAATATGTTAACTAACTGTCTACACAACTCTTTCCTGGGTAAGTATACCTACAATTTATCTACATGGTTCCTATCTGTTCAAATATATCCACTGTCGGTCTACACAACTCCTTCCTGGGTAAGTATACCTACTGTTTATCTACATAGTTCCTATCTAATCAGTTGTGTAG
>NW_013838460.1:0-246 GCF_000517525.1 Limulus polyphemus
GGTTGTTTAATGTTGGTCTTTGACATTGGTATGATACTACCTGTTTAAATGTCGTTAATATCTACTGTTGTTTAATATTGGTCTTTGACACCGGTATGTTACTACCTGTTTAAATGTCGTTAATATCTACTGTTGTTTAATGTTGGTCTTTAACACTGCTGTTACTACCTGTTTAAATGCCGTTAATATCTACTGTTGTTTAATGTTGGTCTTTGACACTAGTATGTTACTACCTGTTTAAATGTC
>NW_013838461.1:0-402 GCF_000517525.1 Limulus polyphemus
AGGGGAGATGCCACAGCAGGAAAGGTTGGTATCCAGAAAGGTTGTTGGAACTGTGGAAAGCACAGACATTTGAGGAGCCAGTGTAGGAAGAATATCACCAACAAGTCAGCCTCAAGGAGACCAGTAGTGGTAGGTGTTGAGGGACACTCACCAACCCCCATCATGAAAGTCCCTACAGCTAGGTGTAAAATGCCAAGCACACACAGCGTCTATGTGACAGGAAAGCTGGATGGCCAAAGGTGCAACTTTGTCATAGATTCTGCATCTCAGCAAACCCTTGTGAGCATCAAAGTGTTAGGTCACGAAGGAGTACCAGAAGTGATACAGAAGCTTCATGGTGTGACAGGACATTCTACAAGATTGTGGGACCAGTGTGGGAACTATTGAGCTCATGGGCATAAA
>NW_013838462.1:0-402 GCF_000517525.1 Limulus polyphemus
TTTGATATATATTCATAACACATGTCTAACATGTTTGATATGTACAAATAACACGTGTCGAACATATTTGATATGTACAAATAACACGTGTCGAACATGTTTGATATATATTCATAACACATGTCTAACATGTTTGATATGTACAAATAACACGTGTCTAACATGTTTGATATGTACAAATAACACGTGTCGAACATATTTGATATATATTCATAACACATGTCTAACATGTTTGATATGTACAAATAACACGTGTCGAACATATTTGATATGTACAAATAACACGTGTCGAACATATTTGATATGTGCAAATAACACGTGTCGAACATATTTGATATGTGCAAATAACACGTGTCGAACATATTTGATATGTGCAAATAACACGTGTCGAACATATTTGAT
>NW_013838463.1:0-485 GCF_000517525.1 Limulus polyphemus
AGTTAAATAACTAACATCTCGTGTTTTTAATCAAATATGTTTAACCGTTGTTAAGAAGGTCTTCCTAACATTTGAATTTGTAACATGTGTAGTAAGTAGCTGATCAATAATGTTTAGAATATCATAATAACAAACTAAATTTGCGTCTGGAATACGTACTTAATCAAAACCATTTTACTATTTACATTTTACTATTCATAAAAACGTGGAACCTCTGCTTGCAGTAAGTATCTTAACAACACTCTTTTAAACGTCATGCTAACAGGTGAACCTGTATTAACACTCTTAGAATGTCATGCTAACAGGTGAACCTGTATTAACACTGCTTAGAACGTCATGCTAACAGGTGAACCTGTATTAACACTGCTTAGAACGTCATTCTAACAGGTGAACCTGTATTAACACTGCTTAGAACGTCATTCTAACAGGTGAACCTGTATTAACACTGCTTAGAACGTCATGCTAACAGCTGAACCTGTATTAAC
>NW_013838464.1:0-628 GCF_000517525.1 Limulus polyphemus
TTGTACAAAGCAACCAAAACCTTGTCATCTTACAAATATGCCAGTTTTAACCTAAACCATTTACACTGGATATACAGGTAATCACTGCTAATGGAAAGTACAATAAATTAAAATGTGATCTACATCTTAAACTATTAGTTTCTGATCATGGGTAAGCTAATTGTATACATAGAACTAAATTAATGAAGCCAATTTATATAAACAACTGATATGCAACTCTAACTATGACTCAACAAAAGTAAAGTAGTTTTTGAAAATGATATCAAAATTCTTTGGATAAAGCCTGTTATTCTAGCATTAGAATAAACATAGTTGGCCAGTATTTACATGTAGTAACTAATCTTAACCTGTAGCCATAGTTGGCCAGTATTTAGATGTAGTAACTAACCTTAACCTGTAGCCATAGTTGGCCAGTATTTATATGTAGTAACTAATCTTAACCTGTAACCATAGTTGGCCAGTATTTAGATGCAGTAACTAACCTTAACCTGTAGCCATAGTTGGCTAGTATTTACACATAGTAACTAACCTTAACCTGTAGCCATAGTTGGCTAGTATTTACACATAGTAACTAATCTTAACCTGCAGCCAAAGTTGCTAGTATTTACATGTAGTAACTAATTTTAAC
>NW_013838465.1:0-402 GCF_000517525.1 Limulus polyphemus
CAATGCTGATGGACTGAGCCGAAGACCCTGCAAACATGACTGCACATATTGCTGTAAAAGAGAGGTTGAACTAACCAGGTGCCATCAAGCTGAAGTCAAGGTGACTGAAAGAGTTGATGATGGTGAAGTGGAACCAAATATAGATATCAAAGCAGAACAGGAGAAATACCAAGATTTGAAGCCAATAATTGATTTTCTAAAAGCAAGTGTATTGCGCCCTGCTTGGGAGAAGGTATTTAGTCTAAGCACTGTGACAAAGAACTATTGGGCACAATGGGACCAGTTGAAGCTTGAAGACGATATTCTTCTCTGGAGATGGGAAAGTGACGACCTGTCAAGCGGTTATACCGAGAAAGTTACGGGAAGTGCGTCAAGTGTTGCGCCAATCCCATGATACTGTAA
>NW_013838466.1:0-918 GCF_000517525.1 Limulus polyphemus
AGTAAAGTCTCATTCACAAAGAAATAAGTCATGAATCAACAGTCTGAAATAGAATAACACACCATTATTTAGTAAAGTCTCATTCACAAAGAAATAAGTCATGAATCAACAGTCTGAAATAGAATAAAACACTATTACAGAGCAAATTACCCTTGAAATAAAGACAAACCAAAAGCCAACAATCTGAAATAGAATAACACACCATTATGTAGTAAAGACTCATTCACAAAGAAACAAGTCATGAATCAACAGTCTGAAATAGAATAAAACACCATTATGTAGCAAAGACTCATTCACAAAAAAACAAGTCATGAACCAACAGTATGAAGTAGAATAACACACCATTATTTAATAAAGACTCATTCACAAAGAAACAAGTCATGAACCAACAGTATGAAGTAGAATAACACATCATTATTTAGTAAAGACTCATTCACAAAGAAACAAGCAATGAATCAACAGTCTGAAGTAGAATAAAACATCATTATTTAGTAAAGACTCATTCACAAAGAAACAAGCAATGAATCAACAGTCTGAAATAGAATAACACACCATTATGTAGCAAAGACTCATTCACAAAGAAACAAGCAATGAATCAACAGTCTGAAATAGAATAACACATCATTATTTAGTAAAGACTCATTCACAAAGAAACAAGTAATGAATCAACAGTATGAAGTAGAATAAAACACTATTACAGAGTATATTATCCTTGAATTATCCTACAAGCCAATGATGTGAAATAGAATAAAACATTATTTCTATATATTTTACATAAAAAATGAGCAATTTTATCTAATTGTTTTGGTCAGTTCTTTACAATGAGGGATGTAAGAGGCAAAAACATAAAACTGCTTAATATGAAGTAATATGTGGACTTATTCTTCACCAACAATGAAGAATATAAAAACAGAGATG
>NW_013838467.1:0-1066 GCF_000517525.1 Limulus polyphemus
AACAATACTGTGTACTTTCAATAAGAAGACACAAGATTTAACGATACTGTGTACTGTCAATAAGAAGACCAATATTTCTCTATACTGTGTACTGTCAGTAAGAAAACGCAAGATTTAACAGTAATGTGTCCTGTCAATAAGAAGACACAAGATTTACACAGTATCGTTAAATCTTGTGTCTTCTTATTGAAAGCACCCAGTATTGTTAAATCTTGCGTCTTCTTATTGACAGTACACAGTATCGTTAAATCTTGTGTCTTCTTATTGAAAGTACACAGTATCGTTTAATCTTGTGTCTTCTTATTGACAGTACACAGTATTGTTAAATCTTGTGTCTTCTTACTGAGAGTACACAGTATTGTTAAATCTTGTGTTTTCTTATTGACAGTACACAGTATAGTTAAATCTTGGTCTTCTTATTGACAGTACACAGTATCGTTAAATCTTGTGTTTTCTTATTGACAGTACACAGTATCGTTAAATCTTTTGTCTTCTTATTGAAAGTACACAGTACCGTTAAGTCTTGTGTCTTCTTAGTGACAGTACACAGTATCGTTCTTATTGAAAGTACACAGTATCGTTAAATCTTGTGTCTTCTTATTGACAGTACACTGTATTGTTAAATCTTGTGACTTCTTACTGAGAGTACAGTACACAGTATTGTTAAATCGTGTGTCTTCTTATTGACAGTACACAGTATCGTTAAATCTTGTGTTTCTTATTGAAAGTACCCAGTATTGTTAAATCTTGCGTCTTCTTATTGACAGTACACAGTATCGTTAAATCTTGTGTCTTTTGTAAGAAGACACAAGATTTAACAATACTGTGTACTCTCAGTAAGAAGACACAAGATTTAACAATACTGTGTACTGTCAATAAGAAGACACAAGATTTAACGATACTGTGTACTATCTATAAGAAGACACATGATTTAACAATACTCTGTACTCTCAATAAGAAGACACAAGATTTAACAATACTGTAAACTGTCAATAAGAAGACACAAGATTTAACGATACTGTGTACTGTCAATAAGAAAACACAAGATTTAACGATACAGTGTACT
>NW_013838468.1:0-568 GCF_000517525.1 Limulus polyphemus
TATCTATCTAACAGTATAAGTTATGTATGTTTCTAAATATAAACTTAATTTAAACAACGTTCATATCAAAATAAATACATAACAAGAAATTCGTTACAACACCAACTTGGAGAATTTGAATACCATGTTAAGTTCTTACACAACTTCTAACATTTATAAACATGGCTCTACTGTCTGTAATAAGTGTATCTCAGATAAATCACAAAAATCAGGGGAGGTCCCCCCACATTCTTACACAGAAATATGCTGGATCTTCATTTTTATTTTATAGTTAATATTATTTTTTTATTCTTTGTTATTTCCAATGATTTACTGGTGTCATTGGCTCTAATATTAAATAATGACTGTTTTCCCTATAATATCTTATATTGTGTATTTTGTACATGCTCTGCTATGGGCGAATATTCAATCTTTTTATTTCTTACATATTCCTCATGTTCTGTTAAACGATATTTTAGATAACGTTTTCTTTGTCCGATATAGTTTTTCCATATAAACATTCAATTTCATAAATTTCACTTTTTTTTCTGTTAACTGTATGTTGCCATTAGTATTACCTAAATTTTGC
>NW_013838469.1:0-692 GCF_000517525.1 Limulus polyphemus
ACATAACAACCTCTATATTTCTACATAGTTGTCCATAACATCTTGTATATTTATTACATAGTTGTCCATAACACCCGGTGTTTTTATTACGTATTTGTTCTTATAACACCTTATGAATTTATTTCACAGTTGTTCATAACACCACGTGTATCTATTACATTATTATCAAAAGTACTTTCTATATTTATACATAGTTGTCCATAACACCATCTATATTTCTAGATAGTTGTCCACAACACCTTGTGTATTTATTACATAGTTGTCCATAACACCCTCTATATTTCTACATAGTTGTCTTTAACACCCTCTATATTTCTACATAGTTATCCTTAACACCCGCTCTATTTATTACATAATTGTTCTCATAACAACTTATGTATTTATTACACAGCTGGTCATAACCTATGTAGAAATATAGAGGTTGTTATGGACGTCTATGTAATAACTACACAGAATGTTATGGACAACTATGTAGAAATATAGATGTTGTTATGACCAACTATTTAGAAATATATAGGGTGTTATGGACGACTATGTAATAAATAAAAAGGATTTTATGGACAACTATGGAGAAATATAGAGGGTATTTTTGATAATAATGTAATAGATACACGTGGTTTTGTCCATAACATCCTGTGTATTTATTACATAGTCATTCATAACACCCTCCATATTTCTACATAGTTGTCCAT
>NW_013838470.1:0-402 GCF_000517525.1 Limulus polyphemus
TGCTGATCCGCATGTCACAGCACTTAAATCAACTACAATACCCCGATGTCAGAGAAGATAATTTGGGGTAGGATAAAAGAACATCCCCACAGGAGCCCAATGCTTGTAGAAGCAGTGGAAGACCCATCCAGGCCAGCGGATTTGAAGATTGGAAGGTCACTTGTAGCGGGTCGTCAAGTAGTACCTATAACAGTGGCCAATTTCTCTAAATGTGAGCAGACACTTAAGGAAGGGGCATTGTTGGGTGTGTGTCAGTAGGTAGAGCCAGTCAATGTTAAAGCAAGGAATGCAACTGTGAAGAAAGGACATACACTTCCAGAATATTTGACTGACCTCTTTAAGAAAAGCATAGTCCCTTTGCCATCATCACAGGCTATTCAGGTAAAAGAACTTTTGGCAAAT
>NW_013838471.1:0-402 GCF_000517525.1 Limulus polyphemus
GCTGTGTCTCTTTACCTATCATCTGGGAGATCTTTGAAGCGTTCTCTCTGGAAGAACGGAGACGAGAAAACGGTACATAAACCCTAAGAAGGCTTGTCGCTTCACAGAGGTTCGGAGAGATAATAGCTAATCACGTGTTTGTAGAAAAGATATTGATTAATCGACTTGGATTGTGTTTGGTCAGTTGTGAAGGGTTGTTATGTTAGGAACTGTATTCTATAGATTGAACATAGAAACTATTGGATGATCTACAACAGTGTTTGGTCAGTTGTGAGGGGTTGTAATAAGGTTGTTATGTTAGGAACTGCATTCTGTACATTGAACATAGAAACTATAGGTTGATCTACAACTAGTGTTGGTCAGTTGTGAGGGGTTGTAATAAGGTTGTTATAGTTAGGAACT
>NW_013838472.1:0-403 GCF_000517525.1 Limulus polyphemus
TTTTTTAGTTTTTTTGGTTGCAGCTCACCCTTGTACTGGTGTTTTACTAAACCTTGTTGTGTGATATCAATTTGGTCTGTGTTATTTACACCCTAGTATACATTCCATGGTGTATCTTAATCTACAGGTACTTGGTTAGATCTGATCTTGAAGTTTCAAGTTTCACATTACAATATTTTGTGTTGTGTGCGTTTAATAAATTATTAGGTTGTAGTCTCCTTAATTTTTTTGTAAAGGGTAAAAAGAAATAACATTGCAGTCGCATCTAAGTTTCTACAGAGACTAAAGTTGACTTCATTTTAACAGATAATTAATCCTAAAACAATTCCCAGTTCTCAGTATAATTAATTGTTTTTGAAATATTAGTATTAAACACGCATTAACTGCTCCTAAAACAATCCCC
>NW_013838473.1:0-512 GCF_000517525.1 Limulus polyphemus
TTACACCTAATTGTTCATGGAGTATTTGTACCAAGTAAGGCTAAAGATGAGTATGGTGGATATAAATTTTGTAACTAGAGTTACACCTAAGTGTTTATGGAGTAGTTGTACCAAGTAATGCTGAAGAAGAGTATGGAGTTTATAAATTCGGTAACTATTGTTACACCTAGGTGTTCATTGAGTAGTTTTACGAAATAAGACTAAAGATGAGTATGGTGGTTATAAGTTCGGTAACTACATAGGTGTTCGTGGAGTTGTTGTACCAAGTAAGGCTAAAGATGAGTATGGTGGTTATAAATTCGGTAACTAGAGTTACACCTAGGTATTCGTGGAGTTGTTGAACCAAATAACTCTAAAGATGAGTATGGTGGTTACAAGTTCGATAAATAGAGTTACACCTACCTAAAGATGAGTATGGTGGTTATAAATTCTACAACTAGAGTTACACCTAGATGTTCATGGAGTAGTTGTACCAAGTAAGGATAAAGATGAGTATGGTGGTTATAAATTCG
>NW_013838474.1:0-402 GCF_000517525.1 Limulus polyphemus
AATTTAATCATTATTGTATACCAGTAACAACTGCTGAGACTCCCGTGTATTTTACGTAACAAATGAATGATTTTAAACAGTTTTTCTGGTAAATTCTTTACTCTAAGTATCGTAACAGCAAAAACATAAAATTACTTAATATGATGCAATATGTGGCCCAATATGTGGTCGTTAGTTTTGAGGGTTAAACCATCAAAATGTGATGCTCATCAAAATTCAGTCATACTCTTTTTTTAATTATATAAATTTTCAGCTTTCTTTTAGGCATTCTGACTAACACGAGTAGTAATTAATGCAAAATACTATCCTTCATGGGCCCGGCATGACCAGGTGGTTAAGGTACTCGACTCGCAATCTGAGGGTCGCGGGTTCGAATCCCCGTCACACCAACCATACTCGCTC
>NW_013838475.1:0-452 GCF_000517525.1 Limulus polyphemus
TAATGCGCATGAACTGTTTTGGACATAATTGTCACTGGTGATGAAAAATTCGAATATTAAATGCCAAAAACAATGGTTCAGTTCTAGACAAAAACCACTTCTGACCCCCAAAACCTGGACTCCATCTGCAGAAAGTGATGCTTTGCATTTGGTGGGACATCAAAGGAGTAATTTATTTCAAACTCTTCATTCCACGGCGACCTGTCAATGCAGAGATCTATAGTCAGCAACTGGAATATTTAAAACAAGCCCTTCATCAGAAACACCATTGACTTGTCAATTGGAAAGGTGTTCTTCTTCTCCACGATAAGGCACATACACATGTGGCATGTTTGACGCAACACAAGATTATGGAGTTGGGTTGGGAAGTTTTCTTCCACCCATCATATTCTCCAGATGTGGCATTATCAGGTTACCATCCTTTTCATTTGCTGCAACACAATCTTAATGGG
>NW_013838476.1:0-402 GCF_000517525.1 Limulus polyphemus
ACTGCCCCCTCCTTAGTATTGTTCGTCCCAAACAATAACCACATACAATAAACCAATAACAATAACTTAATTAATATTTACAGAATTACAAACACAAAATAAAAATTGAACAAAGTCTCTTAATTTTACGGGACGTATCTTCTTCCGTACTGGTCTCCGTCTCATTGGCTTCTGCTTCATGTGGGGTTCATCTGTTTCATCAGTTAACTTCATCGAATCAGCAGACGTTTTCAAGTTGGAACGCACTTGATGGTGGATATCACCCATCCTTTCCGATAACATTTTCACAAACTCTGACACACTCTCAGGCAACTCTTCATAAGGTGGGCGTCATATTAACAGATCCACTGGCAACCGAAGTTCCCGACCAAACATCAACTTTGCTGGAATGTATCCAGTGGT
>NW_013838477.1:0-406 GCF_000517525.1 Limulus polyphemus
GGCACGCACGCACAAAAAGGTTGCCCACCCCTAGTGTTACACCTGTTTTCAAACGTTTTATTTATTTACTACTGTCAAGATCTACTGAAAAAAAAAAACACAAAAAATATTAATACTTTCATTTATAATTTGTCAATTTGAAACACTTTCAGCTTTTAGATATTACTGTATTCAACATATAGGCAATTTTATTGTAAAAAATGAATTGAAGTTAATATTTGAAAAAAAAAAGATAAAGTGAATTATATGAAAGTGGCTGTTGTTCAAGTAGTAAGTTACTGAAAATATTTATAAATGATGGTTAATTTTAACTTTTTTTCAATATTAAACAAAGATTTAAAATCAAAAACTTAGTAACTTTGTTGTTTCAATATACAGAATTTAAGAAGTACAAATACAGTGTGTG
>NW_013838478.1:0-701 GCF_000517525.1 Limulus polyphemus
AAATTCTATTCCTATCAATAAACATTGGTTTTTGTGTACTCAAATATTTAATTAAATGTTGATAAAAATTTTATTATTGTAGTAAAGTCAACAAAATCTGTGCAGTATACTAGCTACGTTATAAAATTGTGTTGTTAGCACATCTTTTTTTCAAGTAAATTTAGTTAAATACATAAGTTTTAAGACATGAAGTGATTTGGTGGGTAGTTTTACATGTTATCTGCTATTAAAGCATTTTAACCTTACGAAATTAATTTGTTGTTAATCGTATGAAGTCATTTTAAATGTCATTTCTGTTTTATAAGAATATTTTAAGTAGATATATGATGATTTGATCAGAATATAGTGCCTTTCTTTCTTTCTTCTTTTGTTTAGGAATATATTTTAATAGATAAAAACATCATAATACAAAATGTCATTGTACCCAAGTGTATATACCATGAACACAGTGTAACTGCCAATAAAAACAAACAAACAAAAAAAACGCAAATAAGATCACATGTTTATTGCTTGTGATTTACTACACTAAATGTCAAGAAAACAGTAGTACAACGGTATTGTTTATCTCTACCTGTTAGTGATGAAAACTAACGTATTCAAGCAAGAATATATTAGGTCGTCAAGAAATTAATGTCGCGTTTTGGAACACTTTCATTAACCACATTCAAAAAACGTACATCACGTATAATAGTTAAACGAAC
>NW_013838479.1:0-529 GCF_000517525.1 Limulus polyphemus
TCGTATGTAACCCACATTTTGCATATTAATAAGAATTTTGAATATTTCCTCTCGCATTTATAATTCATCTTTCTTTCTACCGATAACTAGTGATTTACGCAACATTGTCTTCAGCTAACATGCGTTTCAAGTGACTTCAATTTGATATCACGTGTTTTTTAGTGTCAGTTTTCGATTTGAGTCATATAATATTCTGATACAATTGTCTGTGTTCATTTCGCTACTTCTGCTTCTCGTTCTCTATTGATAGCTCTTTATCGTTCTTTTTTGCTTGCTATAACGTTTAGGGGTTTTTTTTTAAATAACTAAAGAGTTTGTGGTTTTATTTAAATAATAAACGTGTTTGTTGTTTTCAATGTGATTTTCATAGTTATTTAACGTTTTCTGTTTCTAATTATACTTTCTGTGTTTTTTTGCATGATTTCTCATGTTTTCTGTGTTTTTTTCTGCTTCTGAGTGTTCTAACTAATTATTGATTAGTGTGTTTTAAATAACATTTTTAAGTGTTCAACAACAAATTTTCGTTTTA
>NW_013838480.1:0-841 GCF_000517525.1 Limulus polyphemus
CTTAAAACCTGAATAAATTAGATAAAGAATGAGCAATATGAGTGAGGCATGGCCCAGTTTATGGCTTAAAACCTGAATAAATTAGATAAAGAATGAGCAATATAAGTGAGGTATGGCCCAGTTTATTTCTTAAAACCGGAATCAACTAGATAAAGAATGAGCAATATAAGTGAGGTATGACCCAGCTTATGGCTTAAAACCGGAATAAATTAGATAAAGAATGAGCAATATAAGTGAGATATAACCCAGCTTATGGCTTAAAACCGGAATAAATTAGATAAAGAATGAGCAATATAAGTGTGGTATCACCCAGTTTATGGCTTAGAACCGGAATAAATTAGATAAAGAATGAGCAATGTAAGTGAATTATCACCCAGCTTATGGACTTAAAACCGGAATAAATTAGATAAAGAATGAGCAATATAAGTGAGGTATGGCTCAGTTTATGGCTTAAAACCGGAATAAATTAGATAAAGAATGATACCTCACTTATATTGCTCTCATTCTTTATCTAATTTATTGCGGTTTTAAGCCATAAGCTGGATTATATCTCACTTATATTGCTCCTTCTTTATCTAATTTATTCCGGTTTTAAGCCATAAGCTGAGTCACCTCACTTATATTGAATCAATTAGATAAGAATGAGCAATATAAGTGAGGTATGGCCCAGTTTTTGGCTTAAAACCTGAATAAATTAGATAAAGAATGAGCAATATGAGTGAGGTATGGCCCAGTTTATGGCTTAAAACCTGAATAAATTAGATAAAGAATGAGCAATATAAGTGAGGTATGGCCCAGTTTATTTCTTAAAACCGGAATAAATTAGATAAAGAATGAGCAA
>NW_013838481.1:0-401 GCF_000517525.1 Limulus polyphemus
TAAAACTAACAACTCCATAGGTTATTAACAAAAACAAACAACTCCATAGGTTACTAACAAAAACAAACAACTTCATAGGTTACTAACTAAAACAAACAACTGCTTAGATTACTAACAAGAACAAACAACTCCATATATTACTAACAAAAACAAATAACCCCATAAGTTACTAACAAAACCAAACAACTCCATAGGTTACTAACAAAAACAAACAAACAACTCCATAGGTTACTAACTAAAACAAACAACTCCATATATTACTAACAAAAACAAATAACTCCATAGGTTACTAACTGAAACAAACAACTCCATAAGTTACTAACTAAAACAAGCAACTCCATAAGTTACTAACTAAAACAAACAACTCCATAGATTACTAACTAAAACAAACAACTTTTATA
>NW_013838482.1:0-979 GCF_000517525.1 Limulus polyphemus
GTGTACTGTCAATAAGAAGACACAAGATTTAACAATACTGTGTACTGTCAATAAGAAGACACAAGATTTAACGACACTGTGAACCTTCAATAAGAAGACACGAGATTTTACATAACTGTGTACTGTCAATTAGTAGACAAACGAGTTAACAATACTGTGTACTATCAATAAGAAGACACAAGATTTAACGATACAGTGTACTGTCAATAAAAGACTAAATATTTAAAAATACTGTGTACTGTCAATTAGAAGACACAAGATTTAACAATACTGTGTTCTGTCACTAAGAAGACACAAGATTTAACGATACTGTGTACTTTCAATAAGAAGACACAAGAATGAACAATACTGTGTACTGTCAATAAGAAGACACAAGTTTTAACGATACTGTGTACTATCAATAAAGTACACAGTATCGTTAAATCTTGTGTCATCTTATTGACAGTACACAGTATCGTTAAACCTTGTGTCTTCTTATTGACAGTACACAGTATCGTTAAATCTTGTGTCTTCTTATTGATAGTACACAGTATTTATAAATCTTGTGTCTTCTTATTGACAGTACACAGTATTGTTCATTCTTGTGTTTTGTCTTGGTTCTTTTCATAGATAGTACACAGTATTGCTAAATCGTGTGTCTTCTTATTGAGTTGACAGTACACAGTATCGTTAAATCTTGGTTCTTTTCATATATAGTACACACAGTATTGCTAAATCGTGTGTCATCTTATTGAGAGTACACAGTATTGTTAAATCTTTTGTCTTTTATTGACAGTACACAGTATAGTTAAATCTTGTGTCTTCTTATTGACAGTACACATTATCGTTGAATATTGTGTCTTCTTATTGACAGTACACAGTATCGTTAATTAAGAAGGTATAAGATTTAACAATACTGTGTTCTGTCTATAAGAAGACACAAGATTTTACAATATTGTGTTCTGTCAATAAGAAGACACAAGATCTATAAATACTGTGT
>NW_013838483.1:0-656 GCF_000517525.1 Limulus polyphemus
TGGTTTCGTTGTACTATAGATGTTCTAAATGACATAACGAAACCATGTATTCATTCGTACTATAGATGTTCTAAATGACCGGAATGAATACATATAGTACAACGAAACCAGGTCATTTAGAACATCTATAGTACAACGAAACCATGTATTCATTCCGGTCATTTAGAACATCTATAGTACAACGAAACCATGTATTCATTCATGTCATTTAGAACATCGAATGAATACATGGTTTCGTTGTACTATAGATGTTCTAAATGACATGAATGAATACATGGTTTTATTGTACTATAGATGTTCTAAATGACATGAATGAATACATGGTTTCGTTGTACTATAGAAGTTCGAAATGACCGGAATGAATACATGGTTTCGTTGTATTATAGATGTTCTAAATGACACGAATGAACACATGGTTTCGTTGTACTATAGATGTTCTAAATGACATGAATGAATACATGGTTTCGTTGTACTATAGATGTTCTAAATGACCAGAATGAATACATGGTTTCGTTGTACTATAGATGTTCTAAATGACATGAATGAACACATGGTTTCGTTGTACTATAGATGTTCTAAATGACATGAATGAATACATGGTTTCGTTGTACTATAGATGTTCGAAATGACCAACGAAACCATGTATTCATTCGGTA
>NW_013838484.1:0-402 GCF_000517525.1 Limulus polyphemus
ACGGAAAATTAAGTAACGACTGGAGGCATAACAAAAAAATGTTGATAATTAATGTGGATTATAGTAACCTATCACTACTGTTATTGAAAATCTATATGGATGTTTGGTATCGCAACTAAAGAAGACTTAGAAGCTGTATTTTAAACTTTGTAAAAATCGGGCACGTTATAGACTTCAGGATGAACGTAAACATCGAAAACTTTTTCCGATAGTTGTAAATTTTAAAGTTTCTATTACGCAGCTTAGTTATACAATGTACACAGCTTAGTCACAAGTAAATAGACACCACCTTTTCAGAAAAAGATGAAATTTTTCACTCATATTCACATGAATTGATATATTTATAATTTAATTAATATCTAGTAGATCTTCCTTTCACTACGTGGAGTTCGTTGATCCTTT
>NW_013838485.1:0-521 GCF_000517525.1 Limulus polyphemus
ATTATAAGATGGCATCAAGGTTGTTAAAACACGTCACTTAGTTATAAGAAATATTATATGTTTTCTAAAGATCATCATTAAAAATAAGCTAATTTCTCACAAATTATTTTATTAAGCAAGCAAACGTTTTCTGAAGCTCCCATTGTATTTTTTCAGTAAATATTATTGTTGAAGACAGGGTGATGTAATGAAACCTCTTTTTCATTGTTGATTTTTTTATGTGTTTAGAGAAGTGCAAACCATTTAGAAATATAAAAGTCATTGTTTTGCATTGGAAATACAAGATATTTAAACAACCATTAAAGTTGCTGGACAGAGCTTGATGAGCTACTGGATGTACAAGATATTTAAACAACCATTAAAGTTGCTGGACAGAGCTTGATGAGCTACTGGATGTACAAGAATATTTAAACAACCATTAAAGTTGCTGGACAGAGCTTGATGAGCCACTGGATGTACAAGATATTTAAACAACCATTAAAGTTGCTGGACAGAGCTTGATGAGCCACTGGATGTACAAG
>NW_013838486.1:0-210 GCF_000517525.1 Limulus polyphemus
GCATGTAAATACGCGAAGTATGCAACGAACGTTCATACAAAATTTGGAGATGATCCGTCCAAATGGAACGACGTACTGGTACAAAACGCAAAACCTTCCATAACTCCTTTAAAAACACAGTAGGAAGGTAATATGCAGAGTTTTACCTACGCAACGTTAAAGTGTACCTACATACCAAATTCGGTGAAGAATCATCAATTTAGGACCCTC
>NW_013838487.1:0-402 GCF_000517525.1 Limulus polyphemus
TTTGGTCCTATTTAATCCAGTCGGACTTGAGGAAACCAATGAAGATATGTTGTAAATAGATGAGTTAATAAACACATTGGCTGCAGAATAAAATCAACATTGGGTCATAGAACGATACCAACTATTGGGTCCTATTTAATCCAGTCGGACTTAAACAAACACAAGTAGATATGTTGTAAATATATGAGTTAATTAACACAGTGGCTGCAGACTAAAGTCAACAGTGGGTCATAGAACGATAATTGTTATTGGATCTATTTAATCCACTCGGACTTGAGGAAACCAATGAAGATATGTTGTAAATAGATGAGTTAATAAACACATTGGCTGCAGACTAAAGTCAACAGTGGGTAGTAGAACGATACTAGCTATTGGGTCCTATTTAATCCAGTCGGTCTTAAA
>NW_013838488.1:0-402 GCF_000517525.1 Limulus polyphemus
TCCATCAACGTTCTATATCAGTACAGGATATTATTAAACAATAAGTAAACTTCCATCGACGTTCTCTATCAGTCCAGGTTCATATTCAACAATAATTTGACAACCATCGGCCTTCTCTATCAGTCCACGTTATTAATCAACAACAAGTACACTTCAATCGACATTCTCTATCAGTCCAGGTTCATATTTGAAAATAATTTCACTTCCATCGACGTTCTCTATCACTTTAGGTTATTATTCAACAACAAGTAATCTTCTATCGACGTTCTTTATCAGTCCAGGTTCATATTCAAAAATACTTTGACTTCCATCGACGTTCTCTATCAGTCCAGGTTCATATTCAACAATAATTTCACTTCCATCGACGTTCTCTATCACTCCAGGTTATTATTCAACAACAAG
>NW_013838489.1:0-402 GCF_000517525.1 Limulus polyphemus
AGATATCTATATTCTAGTACCGTAGTTAGTGATAAATATCTATAATCTGTTACCGTAGTTAGTGATAAATATCTATATTCTAGTACCATAGTTAGTGATAAATATCTATATTCTAGCACCGTAGTTAGTGATAAATATCTATATTCTAGCACCGTAGTTAGTGATAAATATCTATACTCTAGTACCGTAGTTAGTGATAAATATCTACATTCTGTTACCGTAGTTAGTGACAAATATCTATATTCTAGCACCGTAGTTAGTGATAAATATCTATATTCTAGCACCGTAGTTAGTGATAAATATCTATATTCTAGCACCGTAGTTAGTGATAAATATCTATACTCTAGCACCGTAGTTAGTGATAAATATCTACATTCTGTTACCGTAGTTAGTGACAAATAT
>NW_013838490.1:0-401 GCF_000517525.1 Limulus polyphemus
GTAACTGATTCATCAACTCGATGAAACGGGAACAATTGGTAGAGAAGTAACTGATCCAACACCTGGATGACACAGCAACAATCGGTAGAATTAACTGATCCAACACCTGGATGATACGGGAACAATCGTTAGAGAATTAACTGATCCATCAACTCGATGAAACGGGAACAGTTGTTAGAGAAATAACTGATCCATCACCTGGATGACACGGGAACAATCGGTAGAGAAGTAACTGATCCAACAACTGGACGACACTGCAACAATTGGTAGAGAAATAACTGATCCAACAACTGGACGACACTGCAACAATTGGTAGAGAAGTAACTAATCCAACAACTGGACGACACTGCAACAATCGGTAGAGAAGTAACTGATCCAACAACTGGACGACACTGCAACAA
>NW_013838491.1:0-402 GCF_000517525.1 Limulus polyphemus
TGCTCCATCTTCCTGGAACAACGTTGTGTTCTTGTCCACGAAACCCGAGAAATAAAGTGGCAAAAGTCCTTCCTCCAATATTTCGACGTATTTCGCAAAATTTATGTTGCCAACGCACTCCACTAAACTCGATATCCCACCAATCCAAATAGCTCCCCAAACCATCACGCTGAAACCACCATGCTTCACAGTTGGCTGCAATCTGTTGAGCCAAAACTCTTGGTGAGGCATTCTCCAGACCCATATCCTTCCACTGTCCGAAAATTGAGCGAATCTTGATTCGTCTGAGATCAATACGGTCTTCCAAAACTCCAGAGGCTTGGTCATCATATCACTTGCCCACTTCTTTCGTCTGACTTTGTTGGCAGGTCTTAATAAGGGCTCCCGTCTAGCTGCTCTGCA
>NW_013838492.1:0-403 GCF_000517525.1 Limulus polyphemus
TACTGCATTCCATTGTCTGCAGCCAGTTGTGGGAAGGCAGTTAGTTACTCTTAAAAGTTATTCTAATATCAAAAGTAGAAAAAATATATGACCACCCTAAAAATATTTCCACTAAAAGTTCCTCCCAACCTCCACCCTTTCTAAAAAGATGACAAAAGTATTCAATAAAGTATAAAATATCTTAAAATGAACTACGTACTCTACCTCAACTTTCTTTGTAGTTCATATTCCTCTCGTAAAATTATTCAAGTATAGCTTGAGATAGCTGAATTGTCACTAATTATTTTCCAGATACCTTGGTCAATATTAACTCTTGTAAAATTATTCAAGTATAGCTTGAGATAGCTGAATTGTCACTAATTATTTTCTAGATACCTTGGTCAATATTAACTCTTGTAAAACT
>NW_013838493.1:0-402 GCF_000517525.1 Limulus polyphemus
GGTTTATAAAAGTTGTTTTAAAAACTGTTAATAGTTTGAATAGATTTACTGGCATTATGTATTAAACAGCTCTTTGAATTCTGCAATAATCACCTTTGTTTTTACAGTAGTTTAAAATAATGATTTCAACTTTTGTTTTAAATATTTGTCTTAACATTTAATGCTTTTTGATAATTAAAGTTTCTTTGTCTTTTCTTTACACTCTTGGTGTTTAGTGTGTGTACTTTCCTGATAATATATGCTGGGTATCACGACATTTTACTAACGAAGTAAATGACTGTCGACAAATAATTATTTTCTCAACACATTTCCTACCTCAGTGAAGATTTATTGTCGAAAATTATATTGAACTTACAAATTATCACAGTAAACTTGCTTAAAGACAAGTTAAAATTGAATAAC
>NW_013838494.1:0-402 GCF_000517525.1 Limulus polyphemus
ATATATATATATATATCAGTTAGACTGTTTTAATTCTAACGCAATAACAACAGAAGTGTGGGTCTTACTACAAAGCAAAGATTGTAAGAAGGAAAAATATAAAATTCTTTTGTGGTATTAATATTATCACGTACAAATCACACACGTTTTTCATTCTAAATACTGAATCATATTATTATTATTATGAACTAAATATAAAATTATGCTAAATTATTGAGCTTAAAACTACATATTTAAATTCAAAAGAATATAAAAAATCACAAACTCTTTCAGTTCAAAGTCCTAAGTCTAATTCATGTAAAGACTTTGCACTCGCCACTCGGTAACTCTTAACCCTAACAATCGTGGATCAACTTCTTTCCTAAAAAGTATATCTATTGTGAGTTAAGTTTTCAATATAAT
>NW_013838495.1:0-457 GCF_000517525.1 Limulus polyphemus
AAATAACTATTGGGAATATTCGATATAAGACTTTCAAAATGGATATCCTTTCATCAAGGCATCTTTGTATTGAAATATGAGGAAAAACAATTTTTTTCAAAATTTGGGAAAAAAACATGGGCTATAGCTTTGGCTTTTCGGTTAAAATGTGAATATTTTTGGAAAATTCAAAAAAGTGCGTTTTTGGCGCAAAATTAATAGAAAAATATCGGACAGTGCTTATTTCGTCGGAAAACAGAAAATTAAATCATTATTGTAGTGACGAATAATATTATGTCCGGTGAAAAACTAAAAACAAATTGTATTTTCGCTAACCCAGAGTAAAAAGAACACAAAAGGCGGAGTTTATTTTGTAAGAAGACGTCATGGCCTTTTAGATGTTGGGAATTTGTTTGAAGAATCTTATTTTAAAGCTATTCTTTGTTTATAATATAACTGAAGAGAAAAGAAAAACACC
>NW_013838496.1:0-454 GCF_000517525.1 Limulus polyphemus
AGTTTACAACGGTATATACTAAGGAAACATGACTGATGATTGACGTAGTTTACAACGGTAAAAACTTAGGAAACATGGTTGACAATTGATGTAGTTTACAACGGTATATACTAAGAAAACATGACTGATGATTGACGTAGTTTACAACGGTATATACTAATGAAACATGACTGATGATTCGCGTAGTTTACAACGGTATAAACATGAACGTATGATTTGTCAGCTCCCGCACTAGCGAGTGTGGCTGTCTCTACCTGCTCTACTCTATGAACTTGTGATTGACAGCTTTTAGAGTAGAAATATTATCATTAGTTTTTAAACCTGAAGGCGGTGTGGAAGGTAGAATACCAGAGTTATATGTCCCTAAAGGAGGTATGGAAGATAGAATACCACAGTTATATGTTCCTAAAGGAGGTGTGGAAGGTAGAATACCACAGTTATATGTTCCTAAAGG
>NW_013838497.1:0-402 GCF_000517525.1 Limulus polyphemus
AAGTACCCTTCCTGCAGTAATTAAACAACATAACCAAGTACCCTTCCTGCAGTGGTTAAACAGCATAACCAAGTACCCTTCCTGCAGTAATTAAACAACATAACCAAGTACCCTTCCTGCAGTAATTAAACAACATAACCAAGTACACTTCCTGCAGTAATTAAAAACATAACCAAGTACCCTTCCTGCAGTAATTAAACAACATAACCAAGTACACTTCCTGCAGTAGTTAAACAACATAACCAAGTACCCTTCCTGCAGTAATTAAACAACATAACCAAGTACCCTTCCTGCAGTGGGTAAACAACATAACCATGTACCCTTCCTGCAGTGGTTAAACAACATAACCAAGTACACTACTTTCAATGATTAAACAACATTACCAAGTACCATTCCTGCAGT
>NW_013838498.1:0-458 GCF_000517525.1 Limulus polyphemus
CCGCCTTTTGGATTGTTTTAACTCTGGGTTAGCGAAAGTGTATTTTCTTTTGGCATTTATAGTCACATAACGTTTTTCGTCAATGCAATAATGTCTGAATTTTGAGTTTTCCGACGAAATAAGCACTATCGGATATTTTTCGATTAGTTTTGCGTCAAAAAAACACTTTTTTCCATTTTCCTAAAAAAATCATATTTTCACCAAAAACCAAAACCCCATAGCCCATGTTTTTTCCGAAATTTTGAAAAAAATTGTTTTTCTTCATATTTCAATACAAAGATGCCCTTGATGTAAGACTTTCAAAATACAGATCCTTTTATCAAAATTCCCAATAGTTATTTCATAATCTCTTATCCAAATTTCGGTTAGTGTCGACTTTGCTGTTGTTGTTTTTTTGTCTTCAATTATATTATAAACAAGGAAGAGCTTTAAGAATAACATCATCCAAACAAAATTCC
>NW_013838499.1:0-400 GCF_000517525.1 Limulus polyphemus
TTACAAGGTTTGTTATGGTTAGATTACAAGGTTTGTTATGGTTAGATTACAAGTTTGTTATGGTTAGATTACAAGGTTTGTTATGGCTAGAGTACAAGGTTTGTTATGGTTAGATTACAAGTTTGTTATGGCTAGAGTACAAGGTTTGTTATGGTTAGAGTACAATATTTGTTATGGCTAGAGTACAAGGTTTGTTATGGTTAGATTACAAGGTTTGTTATGGTTAGAGTACAAGATTTGTTATGGTTAGATTACAAGTTTTGTTATGGCTAGAGTACAAGGTTTGTTATGGTTAGATTACAAGGTTTGTTATGGTTAGATTACAAGGTTTGTTATGGTTAGAGTACAAGATTTGTTATGGTTAGATTACAAGGTTTGTTATGGTTAGATTACAAGGTTA
>NW_013838500.1:0-746 GCF_000517525.1 Limulus polyphemus
CTTCATTACCCATTCAAGCCGTCTCCAAGCATTATTAAAATACAAAATTATAAAATACAAAAAATTACGATCAACAATAAAAATTTACGTTTCAACCCATAGCAATAAAATTGTAAAATTTCTCAACCTGAAAGTGATAGAAATACTGTATGAAATTGTTCATATAAGTTCCACACAGAATGATATAATATTTTTAAAAAAATACTATTTAAAGCACTTTAGTATTACAGAAACATAAGAGACTGGCAAAATATCAATGACACTCTGCTGACAAAGAAAGGGTTAAAATCTACTGAGAATGAGTAATTGTAATACCCAGCAGGTGCACAGGAAACCTTCTGTCAAGTTAATTATTTAATGTAAAATACCCAACAGGTACACAGAAAGAAAACTATCTGCCACAGTTAATTATTTAATGTAAACTACCCAACAGGTACACAGAAAGGAAACCTTCTGCTACAGCTAATTATTTAAAGTAAACTACCCAACAGGTACACAGAAAGAAACCTTCTGCTACAGTTAATTATTTAATGTAAACTACCCAACAGGTACACAGAAAGGAAACCTTCTGCTACAGCTAATTATTTAATGGAAACTACCCAACAGGTACACAGAAAGAAAACCTTCTGCTACAACTAACTATTTAATGTAAACTACCCAACAGGTACACAGAAAGGAAACCTTCTGCTACAGTTAATTATTTAAAGTAAACTACCCAACAGGTACACAGAAAGAAACCTTCTGCT
>NW_013838501.1:0-414 GCF_000517525.1 Limulus polyphemus
CCAAAACCTTGTCGAAACGTTGTATATTTGCTGTTATGTTAAACTTATATTAAAGTTTTTCTTCATTACCCATTCAAGCCTTCTCCAACCATTATTAGATATCAAGGAAGTTCCAGACTAGAAAGAAAACTTTATATTGTTTGTAAGTTTGTGAAACTTTTGTTTTCTGAATCGTTGTTTGTAATAACTATTCGTAATAATTGTTATTGAATATTGTACTGTTGTGTGTATATTAAAACGTATTTGTGTTAAAAACGAAGACGATGCATATTAATCTTGTTGGCAAATATCGTAAATCGACTAATATATCACCATTTATTTAAATACTAAATCCAAAGTACAACTTAACTACTAAATTTAGGTTATGTAACTCGGCTTCGGACTATTCAAAATTATAATACGTAACAATTGGAT
>NW_013838502.1:0-402 GCF_000517525.1 Limulus polyphemus
ATGTAAGACTTTCAAAATAGAGATCCTTTTATTAAAATTCCCAATAGTTATTTCATAATCTCTTATCAAAATTTCGGTTAGTGTCGATGTCACTGTTGTGGTTTTTTTGTCTTCAATTATATTATAAACAAATAAGAGCTTTAAGAATATTATCATTCAAACAAAACTCCAACATATGAAAGGCCATGACGTCTTCTTATCAAATAAACTCCACCTTTTGGATTGTTTTTACTCTAGGTTAGTGAAAGTTAAATGTTTTTTACTTTTATAGTGATATAATATTTTTCGTCAATGCTATAATGTCTCTGTTTTCTAGATTCCGTCGAAATAAGCACTATAGGATATTTTCTATTAATTTTGCGTCAAAAAACACTTTGTTCCATTTTCCAAAAAATTCATATT
>NW_013838503.1:0-636 GCF_000517525.1 Limulus polyphemus
AGTACATTGTCCCATCATATAATACCCACTAGAATCACCATAAATACCACAGTATATTGTCCCATCATACAATAACCACTAGAATCACCATAAATACCACAGTACATTGTCCCATCATACAATACCACTGGAATCACCATAAATACTACAGTACATTGTCCCATCATATAATACCCACTAGAATCACCATAAATACCACAGTACATTGTCCCATCATACAATAACCACTGGAATCACCATAAATACCACAGTACATTGTCCCATCATACAATAACCACTAGAATCACCATAAATACCACAGTACATTGTCCCATCATACAATAACCACTGGAATCACCATAAATACCACAGTACACTGTCACATCATACAATAACCACTGGAAGCACCATAAATACTACAGTACATTGTCCCATCATACAATACCACTGGAATCACCATAAATACCACAGTACATTGTCCCATCATATAATACCCACTAGAATCACCATAAATACCACAGTACACTGTCCCATCATACAATAACCACTAGAATCACCATAAATACCACAGTACATTGTCCTATCATACAATAACCACTGGAATGACCATAAATACCACAGTACATTGTCCCATCACACAATAACCACTGGAATCAC
>NW_013838504.1:0-428 GCF_000517525.1 Limulus polyphemus
AAGTTATATTCCGGGGATATAGGTCGTGATTATTGTTATTGATTTCTCCTGACGAAGTTGTAATATCGGAGAATTGAGCTAATAAAGATATATTCCGGAGATATAGGTAGTGATTATATTTACTGATAACTCCTGACGAAGTTGTAATAACGGAATATTGAGCTAATAAAGTTATATTCGTGAGATATAAGTCTTGATTATATTTATTGATATCTCCTGTCGAAGTTGTAAGAGCGGAATATTGAGCTAATAAAGTTATATTCCGGGGATATAGGTCGTGATTATATTTATTGGTAGCTCCTGACGAAGTTGTAGTAGCGGAATATTGAGCTAATAAAGTTATATTCTGGAGATATAGGTCGTGATTATATTTATTGATATCTCCTGACGAAGTTGTGATAACGGAATATTGAGCTAATAAAGTTATC
>NW_013838505.1:0-402 GCF_000517525.1 Limulus polyphemus
TTAATACAGTATCAGTTATTTGAAACTGGATGTCAAAATTACTACAGTGTCATTTATTAGTAACTGGATGTCAAAATTACTACAGTATCAGTTATTACTAACTGGATATCAAAATTACTACAGTGTCAGTTATTAGTAACTGAATATCAAAATTACTACAGTGTCAGTTATTAGTAATTGGATATCAAAATTACTACAGTGTCAGTTATTAGTAACTTAGTGTCTAAATTAATACAGTATCAGTTATTAGTAACTGATTGTAAAAATTAATACAGTATCAATTATTAGTAACTGGATGTAAAAATTACTACAGTGTCAGTTATTAGTAACTGGGTGTATAAATTACTACAGTATCAGTTATTAGTAACTGGGTGTATAAATTACTACAGTATCAGTTATTAG
>NW_013838506.1:0-778 GCF_000517525.1 Limulus polyphemus
CAGTACACAGTAGTCAATTAGCAGACACAAGATTTATCAATACCGTTTACTCTCAATAGGAAGACACAAGATTTAACAATACTATGTACTATCAAAAAGAAGACAAGATTGATCAACAATAAGAATACACAATATTTAACAAAACTGTGTATTGTCAATAAAAAGTCACACGATTTAACAATACTATGTACTAACGAAAAGAAGACAAGATTTAACGATACTGTGTACTGTCAATAAAAAGACACAAGATTTAACGATACTGTGTACTATCAATAAGAAGACAACATTTACCAATACTATGTACAACTGTGTCCTGTCAATAAGAAGATACAGGATTTATCAATACTGTGTACTGTCAATAAGAAGACACAAGATTTAACAATACTGTGTCCTGTCAATAAGAAGATAAAGGATTTATCAATATTGTGTACTGTCAATAAGAAGACACAAGATTTAACGATACTGTGTACTGTCAATAAGAAGACTCAAGATTTAACAATACTGTGTACTGTCAATAAGAAGACACAAGATTTAACAATACTGTGTACTGTCAATAAGAAGACACAAGATTTAACGATACTGTGTACTGTCAATAAGAAGACACAAATTTTAACAATACTGTGAACTGTCAATAAGAAGACACAAGATTTAACAATACTGTGTACTATCAATAAAAAGACACAAGATTTAACGATACTGTGTACTTTTATTGTTAAATCTTGTGTCTTCTTATTGACAGTACACATTATTGATAAATCCTGTATCTTCTTATTGACAG
>NW_013838507.1:0-431 GCF_000517525.1 Limulus polyphemus
TTGATTTCGAAACACCTTTTATATCAGCTTTGAGGAATAACAAGAATTGTAATGGTTCTCACCAAACGATTTCAAACACTCGAAGATTGATTGTAAGGGTACTTCTAATAGAACGTTACGAACAGCATTTTCACATTTTGTAGCACTAAAAAGTTTTCGTAGTGGATTGGCAATTGAAAGATTTAGAATATGCACGAGGTTGGTTATCTTCATAAACAATTGTATATTATACGTTCTTTCTATGTGTATTCTAACATTGATTTTGAAAGTTCTAAATCAAATTTGGTTTGTTCTCGTGAGTTTCTTTTTTGGGTTATAACACTGAAAGCAATAAATTCGAGTAGAAACATGTTTAATAATGTACAAAACAGAAAAACGATAATTAACCTGAATAAACCTAAGCTATATAAACATTTAAAAAAAGTACAAAA
>NW_013838508.1:0-556 GCF_000517525.1 Limulus polyphemus
TTTAGCCTTACTTAGTACAACTACTCCATGAAACTTAGTTGTAACTCTAGTTACAGAATTTTTAACCACCATACTCATCTTTAGCCTTATTTGGTACATCAACTCCAAGAACACGTAGGTGTAACTCTAGTTACCGAATTTATAACCACCATACTCATCTTTAGCCTTACTTGGTACAACTACTCCATGAAACCTAGATGTAACTCTAGTTACCGAATTTATAACCACAATACTCATCTTTAGCCTTACTTGGTACAACTACTCCATGAACACTTAGGTGTAACTCTAGTTACCGTATTTATAACCACCATACTCATCTTTAGCCTTTCATGGTACTACTACTCCTCGAACACGTAGTTGTAACTCTAGTTACCGAATGTGTAACCCCATACTCATCTTTAGCGTTATTTGGTACAATAACTCCACGAACACGTAGGTGTAACTCTAGTTACCGAATTCATAACCACCATACTCATCTATAGCCTAATTTGGTACAACTACTCCATGAAACCTAGTTGTAATACTAGTTAAAGAATTTTTAACCACCATACTCATC
>NW_013838509.1:0-462 GCF_000517525.1 Limulus polyphemus
GTTGGTAAATATGTCCGGCTTCTAGTCTGTCTCAGAATATGTATTTAATAAGGAAAGTTGGTAAATATATCCGGCTTCTATAGTCTGTATCAGAATATGTATCTAATAAATAAAGTTGGTAAATATATCCGGCTTCTACAGTCTGTATCAGAATATGTATCTAATAAGTAAAGTTGGTAAATATATCCGGCTTCTATAGTCTGTATCAGAATATGTATCTGATAAATAAAGTTGGTAAATATATCCGGCTTCTATAGTCTGTATCAGAATATGTATCTAATAAATAAAGTTGGTAAATATATCCGGCTTCTATAGTCTGTATCAGAATATGTATCTAATAAGTAAAGTTGGTAAATATATCCGGCTTCTACAGTCTGTATCAGAATATGTATCTAATAAGTAAAGTTGGTAAATATATCCGGCTTCTATAGTCTGTATCAGAATATGTATCTGATAAATAAA
>NW_013838510.1:0-402 GCF_000517525.1 Limulus polyphemus
AATTGAACCAACGAATGTATTACTTCACATACCAAAGAATATGTCCTCATTCACTATGACACTTATTAACTGGACCATCGAATGTATCACTTCACATACCAATGAATGTGTCCTCATTCACTATGACACTTATTAATTGAACCAACGAATGTATTACTTCACATACCAATGAATGTGTCCTCATTCACTATGACACTTATTAATTGAACCAACGAATGTATTACTTCACATACCAAAGAATGTGTCCTCATTCACTATGACACTTATTAATTGAACCAACGAATGTATTACTTCACATACCAAAGAATGTGTCCTCATTCACTATGACACTTATTAACTGGACCAACGAATGTATGACTTCACATACCAATGAATGTGTCCTCATTCACTATGACACTTATT
>NW_013838511.1:0-401 GCF_000517525.1 Limulus polyphemus
CATACAGTTATACTTCTCTAAACAAATAATCTAGATATCTTAATTGTTAATAATTTCTGAACTAGTAATCAGAAGATCGGATAAATACCTGACCAGAAGTTGGGCCTTTGTTTTTTATTTACATAAATAATATTGATAGGGAACCATGACTGAACAAAAGGATCTTGGTATAGTCGTCGATAAGTTACTCAAGTCATTGACACAGTGCTCTGTTACTACTAGTAAAGCTGATATAATTTTATGGTGTACTTACACTGTAGATGTATTGATTAGAAGAAGTCAAAAGAAGTAGTTATTTTACTAACGTTCTGTAAGTATAGACACATATTGTTTTAAAATCCTGTTGCTAATTTTCTGTAAATACACCAAACTTACCGTACTGTAGTTTACAGTATTTAGTG
>NW_013838512.1:0-401 GCF_000517525.1 Limulus polyphemus
TAGTTTTGCCTAGCTGCCTTCCTGAGTTGATACGAGCTAAAGAGTTTTTCTTTGTTTCTAGTTAAACACAAAGCCATACAAGTGGCTATCTGTGCTCTGCCAACCACATGTATCGAAACCCCGTTTCTAGTGTTGTAAGGCCACTTTCATCTGGACCAGAGAGATGCAACGTGTAGATCGCCCAGCTAAACTGAATTGATTAAAACAATAACACTATGGGTTTCAAATTTTAAGATATTACATATATTTTAAATAAAAGAAGAATTAAACTTAAGACTGGAATAAGATGGTGTGCGTTAACTTTTCGGGAGTAAAAAATTAAGCTTTTAAGATAATTATTCGAATTCAATTAAAGACTTAAGTTAATTATGGATTATGATTAATCATGCTGGTTGTGGTCC
>NW_013838513.1:0-820 GCF_000517525.1 Limulus polyphemus
TCCCGTTAGAAGTCACATCCCAGATATGAATGTCAGTAATAGGAGTGATCCAGTGCGAAGGAAGCCACAGGAATTCGATGGGAAGGCACCGTGGGAGGCATATAGAGCACAATTTGAGCTACTGGCAGAGATGTATATCTGGCAACGAGCTTGAAGGGACAACCACTGGAAATACTTGGACAGTTGACAGCAGCCGACAGACACAACTATAGAGCACTAGTAGAGGCTCTGGAACTCAGGTACGGAACCCAAAATCAGTCAGAAGTCTACAGGGCTAGGTTTAGGACGAGAATCCGTGCTAAAGGGGAGAGCCTGGAAGAGCTGGCACAAGACTTGGAAGCATGGCTCACAAGGCCTACCCAACTGCACCACCCAATCTCCTCAAGTGTTGTTGAGGGATCTCCAAGGCATCTACAAACTCAGTCCACAACTTAAGATACAAGTGAAGCAAGCACACCCCTCTACCATGCAGGATGCAATGGCCAGAGCTCTCGAATTTGAATCCTACGTTAAGTCCAGCACAGAGGTACCGAGGTTGGTACAGTCATCTGGATTCAAGGCCAGAAAAGGTCAGCTTTCAGAGAAGTTTGAGGGACTTTGCTGGCACTGTAATAAACCTGGGCACAAGAGAGCTCAATGCTGGAAACTTCAACACAGAAGAGGTGTCACAGCAGGAAAGGCTGGTATCCAGAAAAGTTGTTGGAACTGTGGAAAGCACGGACATTTGAGGAACCAGTGTTGGAAGAATATTACCAACAAGTCGGCTTCAAGGAGACCAGTAGTGGTTGGCGTTGAGCGACGCCCACCAACCCCACTCTTG
>NW_013838514.1:0-400 GCF_000517525.1 Limulus polyphemus
TAACGTTTTTTTACTCCTTCTTAAACTACATTTTGTCGACTTTGATAACAGTCTTTTTACTCACTTCTTACACTAGATTTTGTCGATTTTGATAACGTTCTTTATAGTCCTTCTTGCACTAGATTTTTTGAAATTCATAATGGTTTATTAGTCTTTCTTACACTAGATTTTCTTGATTTTTATAATGACTTTTTAGTCCTTGTTACTCTAGATTTTGTTGACTTTGATAACGATATTTTTAGTCCTTCTTACAGTAGATGTTTTCGAACTTGATAACGGTCTTTTTAGACCTTCTTACCCTAGATTTTCTTGACTTTGATAACGGCCAGTTTAGTCCTTATTACTCTAGATTTTGTTGACTTTGATAACGGTCTTCTTACACCTTCTTACACTAAATATT
>NW_013838515.1:0-401 GCF_000517525.1 Limulus polyphemus
AACAAAGTCTCTTAATTTTACGGGACGTGTCTTCTTCCGTACTGGTCTCCGTCTTGTTGGCTTCTGCTTCATGTGGGGTTCATCTGCTTCATCAGTAAATGTCCTATCATCGGTAACAATCACATCAGTGGTAGTAACTTCATCAAGAGCTTCACCATTTCCCTTCTCAAAACTGAGTAGAGTTTCTTCTTCGACGGTGGCTTCTTCAGGTGGCACATCTTTAGCAGCGTCATTTGTTCTGTTTTCCACTTCGTCCCAACTGAAATGCCCTGGACCGTGATAACGCCAAAGCCTGTTGGCATGCACCACTTTTGGCTTACCTCGCCGACCACATTTTATCCGGAAAGTCACGTCTGAGAGACGATCCACTATACCATATAGGCCTTCCCATGGAGAAGACA
>NW_013838516.1:0-401 GCF_000517525.1 Limulus polyphemus
ATAACGTTTTTAGGACTAATATAATCGGAATGAAATTAATTCCATCAATCAAAACTAGCACAATCTATATACTACTAAAACTCTGAGATTGTTTTGTGTATACAACAATATATACAACAATTCTATACAACAATATATACACAATAGAAATTAAATTATAAGATGAAAATGTGTTATAACGGCGCGTAGAAAGAACAACAATAAAATAGATCTACAATATTATTGACTATTTGCAAATAGTAACTATGGAGACGAGGTAATAAAATAAAAATCAAGTCCAGAACAACAACAAAATTTTATAAACGAAAACCTCGTTTTCTCGCTGAGCATTGGCTATTATATTATTTCCCTGTCAATGTTCTCATCGTCAGTAAAAGGCGTAAGATGACAAAAACAAGATC
>NW_013838517.1:0-401 GCF_000517525.1 Limulus polyphemus
TGTAAAGTGAGATATTGTGTCGCGTGTCCAACTACTCTGTGTAAAGTGAGATATTGTGTCGTGTGCCCAACCTGTGTAGAGTGAGATATTGTGTCGTGTGTCCAACTACTCGGTGTAAAGTGAGATATTGTGTCGTGTGTACAACTGCTCTGTGTAAAGTGAGATATTGTGTCGCGTGTCCAACGACTCTGTGTAAAGTGAGATATTGTGTCGTGTGTCCAACTACTCTGTGTAAAGTGAGATATTGTGTCGTGTGTACAACTGCTCTGTGTAAAGTGAGATATTGTTTGTGCTTAACTACAAACAAACAAGTATTATGAACTATTATTCCTTATAAGTTAAGACTTGATGTTATGAACCGCTACTCCTTGTAAAGTAAGACTATATTATGAACTGTAATT
>NW_013838518.1:0-403 GCF_000517525.1 Limulus polyphemus
ATGTTTTTAAATACAAACTCAATCCGACAAACGTTGACATTAAAATAAATATGCAACAAATTCGTTAAACGCAATACATATCCAACACTATAAGTTACGCATATTTTTAAATACAAATTTAATCTAAATAATATTCACATTAAAAATAAATACATGACCACAAAGTCGTTACATTACTTAATCATATTTGTAAGATTTGTGAAATTACTCTGTGACATATATTACCAACATGACCATTTTCAGAAAAAAAATTAGGTTTTGAGGGAATATTGGATTTATATTTTAATCATTTGATTTCTTATTATATTGTTACGTCTCCGTTTGTTAATTAACTTTCCGTAACTTCGTTCCGACGAAACTTTAGCGACACTAGTCCTTACTTAATAAAACTGGTTTATTCTTT
>NW_013838519.1:0-401 GCF_000517525.1 Limulus polyphemus
AACTTATGATATACTTAATTAGAAATATTTAATTATTGAATGTTTTAATTCAGAAGTTATGTAATCAAGTGTTTGTGTATGAAATTACAGGTAACTCACCATCAGCTGGTGAAAGTTGTCCTAATTTTGCATTTATATTAAAATTGTGTGCATACATAGTGCAATTGGAGTGATGATATTTTGTATACAAGTGTGCAGGCATTAATTTAAGGTGTTGAAGCATGATTTGTATATTGAATAAAGTTAGGTAATTAACTAGATGAATTGATATAATTGATTACCTGTGACTCAATATATATTAATTAATGTCGTGTAAAATTATTGATCAATTATAATTATGATTAAGTCAATTAATGTACTGATAATAATCAACTATTTGAAATTAGTGTCACTGATTATTA
>NW_013838520.1:0-401 GCF_000517525.1 Limulus polyphemus
AATTCTAATTATATTCTCAATTATCTGTTTTTGTCCTTCCATAGGGTTACTTGTGACTATACTTTTCCCCAAAACCCATCGTACACAACCATTAACATTAAGTAGTTTTGATAAAGAAAAAGAACGGACTCGTTACGGAGCTGTTGAATATCTGAAGTGAATTTCTTAGCATTTGTTACATCTAGGATTTTTTGAAGTTTTAATAGAGCCTACACTTCCTGTCTAATATTTACGTAATAAATAATCATAATGTTTCTTCCTCTCTCACTGTTCTAATAAATATTTATGTAAACATATTAAAGGATAATAAGACAAAGTGTTCATTACATATCTCAATAAAAGCAAATTAATATTGTACAATGTTATCTGATAATGTTTGACTGGATAATTCAAACATGTTC
>NW_013838521.1:0-400 GCF_000517525.1 Limulus polyphemus
ATACTGTGTACTGTGAATAAGAAGACACAAGATTTTACAATACTGTGTACTGTCAATAAGAATACACAAGATTCATCAATACAATGTACAATCATTAAGAAGACAAAGATTTAACGATACTGTGTTTTATCAATAAGAAGACACGAGATTTAAAAATATTGTGTACTATCAATAAGAATACACGATATTTAACGATACTGTGTAATATCAATAAGAAGACACAAGATTTAACGATACTGTTTATTGTCAATAAGAAGACACAAGATTTAAAAATACTGGGTACTGTCATTAAGAAGACAAAAGATTTAACAATACTGTGTACTGTCAATAAGAAGACACAAGATTTAACAATACTGTGTACTGTCGATTAGAAGACGCAAGATTTAACAATACTGTGCAC
>NW_013838522.1:0-401 GCF_000517525.1 Limulus polyphemus
CTAGGACACGATTGTTGGTGTGGTCTCTAGAGGTGACTAGGACAATATTGTTGGTAATGTCTAGAGGTGAATAGGAATCGATTATTGGTATTGTCTCTAGAGGTGACAAGGACTCGAGTGTTGCTATTAAGTTGACACTAAAGGTGATTGGGACTCGATTCTTGGTATTGTCTCTAGAGGTGACTAGGAATCGAGCGTTCCTATTATGTTGTCACTAACGGTGACTGGGACTCGATTATTGGTATTGTCTCTAGAAGGAACTAGGACTCTATTGTTGGTATTGTCTCTAGAGATGACTAGGACTCGAGTGTTGCTATTAAGTTGTCACTAGAGGTGACTAGGACTCGATTGTTGGTATTGTCTAGAGGTGACTAGGACTCGATTGTTGGTATTGTCTAGAG
>NW_013838523.1:0-399 GCF_000517525.1 Limulus polyphemus
GACTCTTTGTCTCAGGTAAGAAGTTAAGTAAGAAGTGAGGTTTCCAAACGTTAGTGGTGTACCGATTGCCAGATAAATCAGGAAACATCCACCAACCGATATGAAGGGTCGAACTTCCATTCTGCTAACTTTTATATACGAATAATGTTAGTACTTTATAGTTTTAAAACACGCATAAAAACAGTAAAACATGTGATAATCAAGATTATAACAAATTTGTCTAATGAACTATAGAATTGCAACCGTAAAATGTGTATCTAGTAGTCGGTGTTAAATGCGCTGTCATTATTTTGTAACAATTCTTCGGTATTATAGAATTATAGGTAAGAAACGGAGAGTAAAGATGACGTCAAAATATACTTTTTTATGTCAAAAGCAAATAATACTAAAACGTAAAAT
>NW_013838524.1:0-779 GCF_000517525.1 Limulus polyphemus
AGTATTGACGTTTTAATAGAGGTTTAATATTAACAGCAGCATTGACAACTTTTAATACAGTTTTAGTATTAACAGCAGTATTGATGGTTTTTTAATACAGGTTTAGTATTAACAGCAGTATTAAAGGTTCTTAATACAGTTTTAGTATTAACAGCAGTATTAAAGGTTCTTAATACAGTTTTAGTATTAACAGCAGTATTGACGGTTTTTAATACAGTTTTAGTAGTAACAGTAGTATTGACGGTTTTTAATACAGGTTTAGTATTAACAGCAGTATTAAAGGTTTTTAATACAGTTTTAGTAGTAACAGTAGTATTGACGGTTTTTAATACAGGTTTAGTATAACAGCAGAATTGAAGGCTTTTAATACAGGTTTAGTATTAACAGCAGCATAGACGACTTTTAATACAGTTTTAGTATTAACAGCAGTATTGATGGTTTTTTAATACAGGTTTAGTATTAACAGCAGTATTAAAGGTTCTTAATACAGTTTTAGTATTAACAGCAGTATTAAAGGTTCTTAATACAGTTTTAGTATTAACAGCAGTATTAAAGGTTCTTAATACAGTTTTAGTATTAACAGCAGTATTGACGGTTTTTAATACAGTTTTAGTAGTAACAGTAGTACCTGACGGTTTTTAATACAGGTTTAGTATTAACAGCATTATTGAGGTTTTTTAATACAGTTTTAGTATTAACAGCAATATTAAAGGTTCTAATACAGGTTTAGTATTAACAGCAGTATTGACGGTTTTTAATACAGGTTTAGTATAACAGCA
>NW_013838525.1:0-401 GCF_000517525.1 Limulus polyphemus
ACAGTATCGTTAAATCTTGTGTCTACTTATTGAAAGTACACAGTATCGTTAAATCTTGTGTCTTCTTATTGAGAGTACACAGTATTGTTAAATCTTGTGTCTTCTTATTGACAGTACACAGTATCGTTAAATTTTGTGTCTTCTTATTGACAGGACACATTATTGTTAAATTTTGTGTCTTCTTACTGACAGTACACATTATCGTCAAATATTGTCTCTTCTTATTGACAGTACACAGTATCGTTAAATCTTGTGTCTTCTTATTGACAGTACACAGTATCGTTAAATCTTGTGTCTTCTTATTGAAAGTACACAGTATCGTTAGATCTTGTGTCTTCTTATTGACAGTACACAGTGTCGTTAGATCTTGTGTCTTTTTATGGATAGTAAACAGTATAGCT
>NW_013838526.1:0-398 GCF_000517525.1 Limulus polyphemus
AAAGGATAAAGTAAACAAGGCTAGTTGCAAAAGTGCTAATTGTATAACATAACTTGAGAGTAAAAGGATAAAGTAATACAAGGCTAGTTGCAAAAGTGCTAATTGTATAACATAACTTTGAGAGTAAAAGGATAAAGTAATACAAGGCTAGTTGCAAAAGTGCTAATTGTATAACATAACTTGAGAGTAAAAGGATAAAGTAATACAAGGCTAGTTGCAAAAGTGCTAATTGTATAACATAAGTTGAGAGTAAAAGGATAAAGTAAAACAGGGCTAATTGCAAAAGTGCTAATTGTATAACATAACTTGAGAGTAAAAGGATAAAGTAAAACAAAGCTAGTTGCAAAAGTTGCTAATTGTATAACATAAGTTGAGACTATTAGCATAATTAAAGCGCA
>NW_013838527.1:0-400 GCF_000517525.1 Limulus polyphemus
ATCGTACCATACTGAATCGAAGGCTTTTTGAACGTCTAGGAATGTGGCTATTGTTCTTTGTTTTCTGTTGTATCCGCTGTAGATTTATTCTATTAAGCTTACTAGATGATTGGTTGTCTGTCTATGTTTTCTGCCAGAATTCTGATTCTCGTTAATTATGTTATTTGCTTCAAGGAAACAGTTAAGTCTTTTTGTTATTATTTTTTCCATGAGTTTACCTAACGTGTTCAATAAGCTAATTGGTCTGGTGTTTTTGGGATCGGATAGGTCCTTGTCTTTTTAGGTATGACTCTAATAATTGCATGTTTCCATACTTTAGGGTAATAGCCAGCTTGTAGTGAGATGTTGTAGATGTCTGCGAGGTGTTTGATTACTGTGTCGTTTAGGTTCTTTAGGATTG
>NW_013838528.1:0-401 GCF_000517525.1 Limulus polyphemus
TGTACCTATATATTACATTGTACTCACTAATTACATCTGTACCTATATATTAAATTTAACTCACTAATTACATCTGTACCTACATATTACATTGTACTCACTAATTACATCTGTACCTATATAATACATTGCCCTCACTAATCACATCTGTACCTATATATTACATTGCACTTACTAATTACATCTGTACCTATATATTACATTGAACTCATTAATTACATCTGTACCTATATATTACATTACACTCACTAATCACATCTGTACCTATATATTAAATTTAACTCACTTATTACATCTGTACCTATATATTGCATTGCACTCACTAATTACATCTCAACATATATACTACATTGTACTCACTAATTACATCTGTATCTATATATTACATTGTACACAATAAT
>NW_013838529.1:0-403 GCF_000517525.1 Limulus polyphemus
AGTGAAGGGTGCATGAAATTTTTAAATCATTTTAGCGCATAATTTATCATGGTTTGTTTGTAATAAAGCACAAAGCTACACAATGGGCTATCTGTGATCTGCCCACCACGGGTATCGTTGCAAGTCAGAAGACATACCGCTGTACCACTGATGGGGCATTTATCATGGATAGAATGATTAGGAGAAGAAACATAAATAATAGTCCTTCTTGATCACACATTACCCCAAAAAAATCTGGCCTTTTCAATTTGAGACCAGTTGCTCTCCTTTTTACTAAAAATTTTATGTTGGTCAATTTGGCCTCAAAATTCCAACACAAAGTTGTATCTGTACCCCGAGTTTGGACACCAAAAAAAAGAGAGAAACATTCGCGCTTATATATATATATATATATATATATATA
>NW_013838530.1:0-400 GCF_000517525.1 Limulus polyphemus
AAAGATTTTGCATATGAAATTTGAAACTGTTCTGATGCACAAAAGTATTTTTAATCTTAAAATGAAAATTACTTTGCATGTTGGATAGGCAACATGTGAAAAGAAAAGAAAAGCACAAGAAAATCATTGCTTTACAAACCTTAAGACTTAATAAAAAAAAATTAGATATTTTGCTTATGAAGGCATTGTAATGTTTACTTGATAATCTGACAAAATTTGTTAACATGCACTTACTAATTTAAGAGTTATAGCATCAAAACTATAACAAGCACAAAATGGTTATGAGGTTGGTCTCAGGGACCAAAACTATGCTGAAAGTGTTAATGAAAGTGCATTTACTTTGAATACACACAGGCATTCATAGTAATGACGTTTGTGGATTGTACATTACTGAAGTGTT
>NW_013838531.1:0-401 GCF_000517525.1 Limulus polyphemus
ATCCTTGTTATTTCACATACGTGATATTATCAGGTTGTGTTTATGTGCTCTATGACATATCCTTGTTATTTCACACACGTGATATTATCAGGTTGTGTTTATGTGCTCTATGACATATCCTTGTTATTTCACATACGTGCTATTATCAGGTTGCGTTTTATGTGCTCTATGGCATGTCCTTGTCATTTCACACAGGTGATATTATCAGGTTGTGTTTTATGTGTTTTATGACATGTCCTTGTTATTTCACACACGTGATATTCTCAGGTTGTGTTTTATGTGCTCTATGACATATCCTTTTTATTCACATACGTGATATTGTCAGGTTGTGTTTATGTGCTCTATGACATGTCCTTGTTATTTCACACACGTGACATTATCAGGTTGTGTTTTATGTGCTC
>NW_013838532.1:0-401 GCF_000517525.1 Limulus polyphemus
GTCTACTGAGTATATGTAATTATAATAAATCTGTCCACTCAGTATATGTAATTATAATAAATCTGTCCACTGAGTATATGTAATTATAATAAATCTGTCCACTGAGTATATGTAATTATAATAAATCTGTCCACTGAGTATATGTAATTATAATAAACCTGTCCACTCAGTATATGTAATTATAATAAACCTGTCGACTGAGTATATGTAATTATAATAAATCTGTCTACTGGATATATGTAATTATAATAAATCTGTCCACTGAGTATATGTAATTATAATAAATCTGTCCACTGAGTATATGTAATTATAATAAATCTGTCCACTGAGTATATGTAATTATAATAAGTCTGTCCACTGAGTATATATAATTATAATAAATCTGTCCACTGAGTATATGT
>NW_013838533.1:0-401 GCF_000517525.1 Limulus polyphemus
CTTTGCTGTTTACGAAGTTACATCAGTTGTATATATAATTCACCCACTAACTCTAAACACCAGGATATACTCATCTTCAGTAATATAGGGTTTTTACTGTTTAAGGAGTTACTTTAGTTATATTCATACAATTCAACCACTAACTCTAAATACTTTAGTATAATCAGCTCCAGTAATATAGAGCCTTTATTGTTTACGAAGTTACATTAGTTCTATATATAATTCTCCCACTAACTCTAAACACAAGGGTATACTAAGCTCCAGTAATATAGGGCTTTTACTGTTTATGAAGTTACTTTAATTATATTCATACAATTCAACAACTAACTCTAAATACTTTAGTATAATCAGCTCCAGTAATATAGAGCCTTTTTTGTTTACAAAGTTACATTAGTTATATA
>NW_013838534.1:0-401 GCF_000517525.1 Limulus polyphemus
GTCACATAGTTTTGGCCCCCGGGCCACAGTCTAGGTAAGACATTGGCTCGCAAGCATAAAGAGGTTGGCGATACAGATGTGTATCAGTTTAAAATCTATACTATTATTCTACGTGTTTGCATGTACGACCGTTACGCTTTCTCACCGAGAACCTGTTGCATAAGCATGCGTGGTTACAATATTTCCCCAAGATAAACCGCGCATACGCATTACTCACTCAACGACAAACAGTCTGCCTGCGGCAGTGATCAAGTTGCTACAATTGCTGTATGAAACAAGAAGTAACAACAAAAGGGGAATGTAAATATACCTTACTAACCATTTTTTACAACAGAATACTAACATTATAAGTTCATTTATCGATAGTATTAAGTACAGTAAAGTTTAGTCCTAGCTAAACT
>NW_013838535.1:0-401 GCF_000517525.1 Limulus polyphemus
TATCAAATAACGCTAAAGGTGAGTATGGGGTTACACATTCAGTAACTAGAGTTACACCTAGGAGTTGATTGAGTAGTTGTACCAAGTAAGGCTAAAGATTAGTATGGTGGTTATAAATTCTGTAACTAGAGTTACACATAGGTGTTCATGGAGAAGATGTACCAAGTAAGGCTAAAAATGAGTATGGTGGTTATAAATTCTGTAACCTATGTGTTCGTGGAGTTGTTGTACCAAGTAAGACTAACGATGAGTATGGTGGTTATAAATTCGGTAACAAGAGTTACACCTAGGTATTCGTGGAGTTGTTGTACCAAATAACGCTAAAGATGCGTATGGTGGTTACAAATTCGGTAACTAGAGTTACACTTAGGTATTATATGGAGTAGTTGTACCAAGTAAGG
>NW_013838536.1:0-400 GCF_000517525.1 Limulus polyphemus
GAAAGTAAGTTTGCTAATCAAGGCTAATTAACTGAATTATTATAACAAATCGTCCATCAATGTTTCTTTCTGCTTGTGAGCATTGACAAATTTTATAATGATAAAGTTTTAAAGCATATTATTACTAGTAGTTATGAAACACAATATTGCAAGGTTAATAAAATGGAAGTCCGACAGCAAAAGTCCTGATCTTTTTACATTAATCGAGAATGTTATTTTACAGAAAATATTTTACAAGCGTAAATATAACCTATTTTTGACACAAATAGGATACACATTGCCTGAATGCTTCTTAAAACATAAAACTTTCGCTTTTACTTTTTCATTGTGTTCTGTATCAAATCAAGCACCCCCAGTGGCACAGCGGACTTACAACGCTAGAAACCGGGTTTCGATACTC
>NW_013838537.1:0-401 GCF_000517525.1 Limulus polyphemus
GGCGGTGGGTGGTGATGACTAGCTGTCTTCCCTCTAATCTATTAGTTCAAAATTAGGAACGGCTATGCTCAGATAGTCTTAATATACAGCTCTTTTGAAAGCTCTAGAAAAAAAAAAAAAACTTTATTTAAAACAAATCCTCTGGTGGTTTAGCGATAAGTATCAGAGCTTATTACACTAAAAATTTGGTTTCGATACTCGTAGGGGCCTGGTGGTTAGGGCACCAATCTGAGGGTTGCGGGTTCGAATCCCCGTCACCAAACATGCTCGCCCTTTCAGCCGGTCAATCCCACTATTCGTTGGTAAAAAGAGTAGCCCAAGAGGTGGCGGTGAGTGGTGATGACTAGCTGTCTTCCCTCTAATCTATCAGTTCAAAATTAGGAACGGCTATGCTCAGATAG
>NW_013838538.1:0-401 GCF_000517525.1 Limulus polyphemus
CTATAGTTCATTAGATAAATTCGTAATAATCTTGATTATCACATGTTTTACTGTTTTTATGCGTGTTTTAAAACTATAATACATTATTCGTATATAAAAGTTAGCATAATGGAAGTTCGGCCATTTATATCAGTTGGTGGATGTTTCCTGATTTGTCTGGCAATCGGTACACCACTAACGTTTGGAAACCTCACTCCTTACTTAACTTCTTACCTGAGACAAAGAGTCAAGAAGGACACAACATATGAAGAAACTAGCTGGATATTCTACGCATTTATCTCTACATGTTCACTGCTTTATTTTGGTGGCAAACTAAGTTGTCTTATTGGAGCATGATTATTGGTTCTTGTATTTTTAGGTAAGATGTACATTTACATATGTATTTAATAATAGTAACTGAT
>NW_013838539.1:0-401 GCF_000517525.1 Limulus polyphemus
AATCAATTTGTTTCATATCCTCCATGTGTAAATTTTTTGAAAGGCTTAGCAACCTACATACAGCAGCAACCAAATACAAAGGTTGTAACTAGAAAAGATAATTGTTTGCTTTACTTCTTTAGTTACTGTTCTGTTTTACGAACAATTAGTTTCAGAACTTATTTCAAAATAGCATTAATCTATATATACATATGTAATGTATAATAATTGAAATGTGACTATTTTACACAGTCTACTAAAACACAGTCTAAACAAGTTACTCTGTACAGACCAAAGGACAATTTTAAGTTATCTGATACGGTAACATGAGTGCATGGGAGTCACGTCATTGTAACTTTTATATTGTTAGCCAGGCATGGGTGAAGGTCAATATAATAAAAATAATAAATATATATATATAT
>NW_013838540.1:0-401 GCF_000517525.1 Limulus polyphemus
CGCTATAAGCATAATTATGTTGTATCTTGTTTATATATCCATAATAACAATATTAATTATTTTATGGTTCTAAGCGCTATATGCACAATTATGTTGTATCTTGTTCATATATCCATAATAACAATATTAGTTCTTTTATGGTTCTGGGAGTTATAAGCATAATTATGTTGTATCTTGTTTATATATCCATAATAACAGTATTAGTTCTTTTATGGTTCTGAGCGCTATAAGCATAATTATATTTTATCTTCTTCATATATCCATAATAACGATATTAGTTCTTTTATGGTTCTGAGCGCTATATGCACAATTATGTTGTATCTTGTTCATCTATCCATAATAACGATATTAGTTCTTTTATGGTTCTGAACGCTATATGCACAATTATGTTGTATCTTGTT
>NW_013838541.1:0-401 GCF_000517525.1 Limulus polyphemus
CTTGATTTAACAAGTATAATATACTAAACGATCTTGATTTAACAAGTGTAATATACTAAACGATCTTGATTTAACAAGTGTAATATACTAAACGATCTTGATTTAACAAGTGTAATATACTAAACGATCTTGATTTAACAAGTGTAATATACTAAACGATCTTGATTTAACAAGTGTAATATACTAAACGATCTTGATTTAACAAGTGTAATATACTAAACGATCTTGATTTAACAAGTGTAATATACTAAACAATCTTGATTTAACAAGTATAATATACTAAACAATCTTGATTTAACAAGTGTAATATACTAAACAATCTTGATTTAACAAGTGTAATATACTAAACAATCTTGATTTAACAAGTGTAATATACTAAACAATCTTGATTTAACAAGTAT
>NW_013838542.1:0-401 GCF_000517525.1 Limulus polyphemus
CTTACATTAAGTGCTTTTTGGATTATGTTATCAACAGATCAGTTCTGCTAATATTACACAATGAAATATTAACTGATAAACTTACATTAAGTGCTTTTTGGATTATGACATCAACAGATACATTCTGCTGATATTACACAATGAAATATTAACTGATAAACTTACATTAAGTGCTTTTTGGATTATGTTATCAACAGATCAGTTCTGCTAATATTACACAATGGAATATTAACTGATAAACTTACATTAAGTGCTTTTTTGGATTATGACATCAACAGATACATTCTGCTGATATTACACAATGAAATATTAACTGATAAACTTACATTAAGTGCTTTTTGGATTATGAAATCAACAAATCAGTTCTGATAATATTACACAATGAAATATTAACTGATAAA
>NW_013838543.1:0-397 GCF_000517525.1 Limulus polyphemus
GTTAAATTTTGTGTCTTCTTATTGACAGTACACAGTATCGTTAAATCTTGTGTCTTCTTATTGACAGTACACAGTATCGTTAAATACTTGTGTCTTCTTATTGACAGGACACATTATTGTTAAATCTTATGTTTTCTTACTGACAGTACACATTATCGTCGAATATTGTCTCTTCTTATTGACAGTACACAGTATCGTTAAATCTTGTGTCTTCTTATTGACAGTACACAGTATCGTTAAATCTTGTGTCTTCTTATTGACAGTACACAGTATCGTTAAAATCTTGTTGTCTTCTTATTGACAGTACACAGTATCGTTAAAATCTTTGTGTCTTCTTATTGAAAGTACACAGTATCGTTAAAATCTTGTGTCTTCTTATTGAGAGTAACACAGTATT
>NW_013838544.1:0-400 GCF_000517525.1 Limulus polyphemus
GCCTCAAAGTTCATTCAGTCCGGCATGGCCAGGTGGTTAGGGAGCTCGACTCACAATCTGCGGGTCGCGGGTTCGATTCCCCGTTCCACCGAACATGCTCACCCTTTCAGTTGTGGAGGCATTATAATGTGATGTTCAATCCCACCAATCGTTGGAAAAAGAGTAGCCCAAGAGTTGGCGGTGGGTGGTGATGACTAGCTGCCTTCCCTCTAGTCTTACACTGCTAAATTAGGGACGGCTAGTGCAGATAGCCCTCATGTAGCTTCTCGCAAAATTCAAAACAAACAAAGTTCATTGATTATATTAAATTGTAGACTAAGCTAATGTTCAATAATAAATATGGGTAAATTTTGGATATATAAACTTTTTTTTATTACAGTGTGTAATACTATTATTATAG
>NW_013838545.1:0-848 GCF_000517525.1 Limulus polyphemus
CACCAGTCTATAAGAGCTTCTGTCCTCTTCCTACAAAGTCTTTGAATGCATACCAGTCTACAAGAGGTTCTGTCCTCTTCCTACTGAGTTTATAGTAGCTGTCCTTGATGTTCAATCGCTCACTTGACTTTCTGATAAAAGTAATTGAATTAGGCAGTTGTAAGAAGTGCCCTTCTAGTAAAATAAATAGCATCAGTTTTTGATGTTCTCTCTGTGTGAGTTGCTTCTTTAAGATCCTTCAACATACTGATTGAAAAGAATTCTAACCTCATCATATGCAAATTTCATACACTTAATTGTTTTCAATCCTTCGTTTAGAATTGCAAAAGAAAAACAAATGTTATTTTTTTCAAAGATGCATATGTTGTTTTCACAGTAAATGTTAAGTGTGAGTTTATACATATAAAGCAATAAAGACAACTGCTGTCAAGGCTGGTAGTTGTTTCTAAAAGCAGAGCAAAGTAGATATGAAAGAAACCATTGTAAAATATAAACTTCATGTGGCACCTCCTTCTAACTTCCATTAGGATGGCATGATGGTTATGCTTTGAAGAAAAGCACAAGTTTTGTCATAATAATAGAACTTCCACTGCAGGGTAGTATGTCAACTGCTTCTAAGAGGGATATATCTAGATATTATGTGATTATTGATGCTATGTGCTATAATTGCTATAATTTATGAATGCACAGCAATTCTCACAGATGTTTAACTATTTTTATCATCTATCCTCTCCTTCACTAACATCTTGACTGCATTCTTCCCTAAGTCATCACAAAGGACTATTTTATCAACTATCCTCTCCTTCACTAACATCTTTACTGCCTTCTTCCCTAAGTCATCACAAAGG
>NW_013838546.1:0-399 GCF_000517525.1 Limulus polyphemus
GTAGCAATATGCAGAGTTTTACCTTCCTACTGTTTGTTTTAAAGGAGATATGGAAGGTTTTGCGTTTTGTACCAGTACGTCGTTCCATTTGTACGGATCATCTCCAAATTGTATATGAACGTTCGTTGCATACTTGCGTATTTACATGCAAAATTCTAGCCTTCTATTATCATATTTGCGACTTTTGTGGTCGTTTTATGTTACTCTTTTATTGGTTTTTCTGAAAGCGTATGTGTACTGCAGTGAAGCTTTTTGTTACTGATTGTTTTTCGATTTCTTGTTACCAGAGGGTCCTAAATTGATGATTCTTCACCAAATTTGGTTTGTAGGTACACTTTAACGTTGCGTAGTAATATGCAGATTTTTTACCTTCCTACTGTTTGTTTTAAAGGAGATATG
>NW_013838547.1:0-827 GCF_000517525.1 Limulus polyphemus
CATGCCTGAATGCGTTTGTGTACTGAACTGAAGCTTTTGGTTACTGAATATTTCTCGATTTGTTGTTACCAGAGGATCCTGAATTGATAGTTCTTCTCCAATTTTGGCATGTAGGTACACTTTATCTTTGAGCAATTACATGCATAGTTTCACCTTCCTACTATTCGTTTTACGGGAGTTATGGAAGGTTTTCCGTTTTGTACCGGTACTTCGTCCCATCTAGTCGAATCTTCTTCAAATTTAATATGAAGGTTCGTGGATACCTTGAGCATCTACATACAAAATTCTAACTTTCTAGTTTTACTTTTACGATTCTTGTGGTTGTTTCATGATACTCTTTTATTGGTTTGCCTGAAAGCATATATGTACTGTAGTGAAGTTTTTGGTTGCGGATTGTTTCTCGATTTCTTGTTTCCAGAGGGTCCGGTACAAAACGCAAAACCTTCCATAACTCCCTTAAAACGAATAGTAGGAAGGTGAAACTATGCATGTAATTGCTCAAAGATAAAGTGTACCTACATCCCAAAATTGGAGAAGAACTATCAATTCGGTCTAAATGGGACGAAGTACCGAATCTTCTTCAAATTTCATATGAAGGTTCCTGGAAACCTTGAGCATTTACATACAAAATTATAACTTTCTAGTATTACTATTACGATTTTTCTGGTCGCTTTATGTTACTCTTTTATTGGCTTGCCTAAAGGCGTATGTGTACTGCAGTGAAGGTTTTGGTTACTGATTGTTTCTCGATTTCTTGTTTCCAGATGGTCCTGAATTGATAGTTCTTCTTCAATTTTGGGATGTAGGTACACTTTATCGTTGAGCAG
>NW_013838548.1:0-401 GCF_000517525.1 Limulus polyphemus
TTGGTCTGATTCAAACGGATGAATATCGAACGTTCTGTTTCGATTTTTGCATACATATCTAAGATGTATTGGTGAAACAATTGACGGCATTTCAAAATGTGATTGTCTTCATTCTCACGAATCATTAATCGGTATGAATAATAGTTCATTGCACTGCATTTCATATTTGTTTCTTCGCCACTGACTGGATTTATCATCTTAATGTTGAAGTTATATCCATCGGCACCATCCCAAAAAATGATTGGATATTGCAGGGCATCGTTGCATCGATGAGTTTCTGCAACTTTTGTCAATTGATCGTTTCTCCGATGAAGAACGATATCTCTAGGTTGGAATTGATCTCCGACTATAACAATTGCCACTTCTTCTATAGTTGGAGCATTGAATCTTCGCACATGTTC
>NW_013838549.1:0-700 GCF_000517525.1 Limulus polyphemus
AGAATGTCCTGTCACACCATAAAGCTTCTGTATGGCTTCTGGCACTCATTCGTGATCTAACACCTTGATGCTCACAAGGGTTTGCTGAGACGCAGAGTCTATGACAAAGTTGCACCTTTGGCCATCTAGCTTTCCTGTCACATAGACACTGTGTGTGTGCTTGGCATTTTACACCTAGCTGTTGGGACTTTCATGATGGGGGTTGGTGGGCGTCGCTCAACACCAATCACTACTGGTCTCCTTGAGGCCGACTTGTTGGTAATATTGTAGGAGGAAGCACGGACATTTGAGGAGCCAGTCCACAGTTCCAACACCCTTTCTGGGTAGCAGCCTTTACTGCTGTATCGTCTCCCCTGTGTTGAAGTTTCCAACATTGAGCTCTCTTGTGCCCAGGTTTGTTACAGTGCCAGCAAAGTCCCTCAAACCTCTCTGAAAGCTGACCTTTTCTGGCCTTGAATCCAGATGACTGTACCAACCTCGGTACATCTGTGCTGGACTTAACGTAGGATTCAAATTCGAGAGCTCTGGCCATTGCATCCCACATGGTAGAGGGGTGTGCTTGCTTCGCTTGTATCTTAAGTTGTGGGCTGTCCAAGGCATCTACAAACTGATCCCTCAGCAACAACTTGAGGAGATTGGGTGGTGCAGTTGGGTAGGCCTTGTGTGCCATGCTCTCCAAGTCCTGTGCCAGTTCTTGCAA
>NW_013838550.1:0-401 GCF_000517525.1 Limulus polyphemus
TGACCTTTCAGTCGTACCTGGCTAACACAATACAGAAGTTAGAATGACATGGCTCACGTGCACTCATGTTACTGTATCAAATAACATAAAACTGACCTTTGGTCTGTACAAAGTAACTTGTCTTGGCTGTGCTTTAGTAGACTAGTATTTTGTAAAATACAGTCGCATTTCAATTATTATACATTATATACGTATATAGATTATTGTTATTTTAAAATCAGTTCTTAAACTTATTTTTCTTAAAACAGAGAACAGTAACTAAAGAAGTAAAGCAAACAATTATCTCTTCCAGTTACAACCTTTGTACTCCGTTGCTGCTTGTTGAGCTTGTTGGTTGTTAGGCTTTTTAAAAAAATTGCATGTGGAGGATATGAAACAAAAAAATTTTTTTATTAGGTTTT
>NW_013838551.1:0-397 GCF_000517525.1 Limulus polyphemus
CCACACGGATATGTCTATTTTCAGAGATTTTTCTGATGTTCTATAAAAATAACTCTTGCTGACAATCTGAATTGCAGTGCTGGATGTCATTGTGCGTTGGTTTACTATGATGACGATAGATAAATATATAATTCAATGAAATGGACAAAGAGCGATATATTTATACTTTAATACCATACGCCATGGTGTAGTTAACCCATGGGTGGTGTTTTAGGATGTTTTCCATTTTACAACATGGTGTAGTTAACCCACGGGTGGTGTTTTAGAAGGTTTTCCATTTTTCAACATGGTGTAGTTAACCCATCGGGTGGTGTTTTAGAAGGTTTTCCATTTTTCAACATGGTGTAGTTAACCCATGGGTGGTGTTTTAGAAGGTTTTCCATTTTTCAATATGGTA
>NW_013838552.1:0-395 GCF_000517525.1 Limulus polyphemus
AGTTTACTCCAACAAGGTGAGCAATAAAATCAGTTTTTACTAGTCTAAACCTCTTGACAATGAGTTTACTCCAGCAAGGTGGGGGATAGAATCAGTTTTTACTAGTCTAAACCTCTTGACAATGAGTTCACTCCAGAAAGGTGAGAATTTAGGACCCTATGGTAACAAGAAATCGAAAAACAATCAGTAACCAAAAGCTTCACTGCAGTACACATACGCTTTCAGAAAAGCCAATAAAACGAGTAACATAAAACGACCACAAAAGTCGCAAAAATGACAATAAGAAGGCTAGTAATTTTGCATAGTAAATACGACAAGTATGCAACGAACGTTCATACCAAATTAGTAGATAGATCCGTCCAAATGGAACGACGTACTGGTACAAAACGCAAAAC
>NW_013838553.1:0-399 GCF_000517525.1 Limulus polyphemus
GTTGGGATGCTGCAGGGAGACATGACTCAACGTAACAGGGGTGTTGGTATGCTGCAGGAGACATGACTCAACGTAACAGGGGTGTTGGGATGTTACAGGGAGGCATGACTCAACGTAACAGGGCTGTTGGGATGCTGCAGGGAGACATGACTCAACTTAACAGGGGTGTTGGGATGCTGCAGGGAGACATGACTCAACGTAACAGGGCTGTTGGGATGTTGCATGGAGGCATGACTCAACGTAATAGGGCTGTTGGGATGCTGCAGGGAGACATGACTCAACGTAACAGGGCTGTTGGGATGCTGCAGGGAGACATGACTCAACGTAACAGGGGTTTGGTATGCTGCAGGAGGCATGACTCAACGTAACAGGGCTGTTGGGATGCTGCATGGAGGCATG
>NW_013838554.1:0-401 GCF_000517525.1 Limulus polyphemus
AGGTGACACTTCTTCAACAGCGTAATATCTTCCTTTGTTCACTTCATCCCAACTGAAATGTCCTGGACCAAGATAACGCCAAAGCCTGTTGGCATGCACCACTTTTGGCTTACCTCGCCGACCACATTTTATCCGGAAAGTCATTTCTGAGAGACGATCCACTATGTCATATGGGCCTTCCCATGGAGAAGACAACTTAGGAGACTTCCCTTTGGTCTTTTTGGGATTATACAACCACACCTTGTCCCCTGGTTCCAAGCTGACTTCAGTAGATCTCTTATTATAAGATAGCTTCATCGAATCAGCAGACGTTTTCAAGTTTGAACGCACTTGATGGTGAATATCATCCATCCTTTCCGATAACACTTTCACAAACTCTGACACATTCTCAGGCAACTCTT
>NW_013838555.1:0-402 GCF_000517525.1 Limulus polyphemus
AAAAGATCGCCTTTTGTTTACTTAGTAAACGCATGTACGTTTCTTTTAAGCGTTTACACACCATCATATTCTAAACTACGGTTTAAAGTAATCATATTATAAAACATGATCATTTCATTAAGTATTGATCAAATTGTTATTTAATCAAACCGGGGGGGGGGGGTCGAGATAGGGCTATTTAAAACAGATATAAAACTGCTCTTCACGAAGCTGTAAAATTGGTCGTATGCACAATGTAGCATAGAGTAATTGAAATGTACATGAAACCCTAAAATCGGTCACGTGTTCCAGTCTGAATGTTATGTAGATCTTTTAAAATCTATACAGAAACATAACGATTTACAAATAACGTAAAATAAAATAAACGAGTGCTCTCGTCTCCAGATATTCAATGTCAATATT
>NW_013838556.1:0-401 GCF_000517525.1 Limulus polyphemus
CTTTCAATTATCTTCCCTTAGGTGGCACATAAAGCTTCCACGAGGGATTACCTCTTTCTTCAGTCTGCAGCATATTGTCCATTTGGTTCCTAGGTTAAGTTGCATTCTTTCCATTCTCTTCCTCTGCTTCCTTTATCAGGTCTCTTAAAAATGCCTGCATTTCCTCTTTGCTAGTGGTGTTCATTAAAGGGATATTTTGGGGAGTGCAGAGGATGGCATTCTCCACACATGTCTCAGCTAACCCCATCGTCTTTTCGTCACATGCAATGTCAACAGCTATGCTTCTGATATTTCTATAGCAAATGAAAATAAATTCCACGTTTTCGCTTAGATGCTAACATGTCGACTTGAATGAGACTAACGTCATCTATGTAATCTAGATCTTCAAGCAGAGTAATATG
>NW_013838557.1:0-401 GCF_000517525.1 Limulus polyphemus
TTAAACACATATACATTAAACTAACTCTGTGACTTTCTTTATTAAAACTATTTAAACACATATACATCAAAAGTATATGAACACATACGATAAAGCTATATAAACACATATGCATGAAACTAACTCTGTGACTTTCTTTATAAACACATACATTAAACTATTTAAACACATATACATCAAACTAACTCTGTGACTTTCTTTAAAAACACGTACATTAAAACTATTTAAACACATATACATGAAACTAACTCTGTGACTTTCCTTATAAACACATACATTAAAACTATATAAACACATATACATCAAACTAACTCTGTGACTTTCTTTATAAACACATACATTAAAACTATTTAAACACATATACATGAAACTAACTCTGTGACTTTCTTTATTAAAACTAT
>NW_013838558.1:0-400 GCF_000517525.1 Limulus polyphemus
CAGTAAATTTTTCATTACTGTTTGATTTTGTGTTTCTTAGAAAATTAGTCCTGAGGCTCGGAATAATAAATATTTGATTAAGGCCACTCAGTAAATTATTTATTACTGTTTGATTTTGTGTTTCTTAGAAAATTAGTCCTGAGACTCGGAATAATAAATATTTGATTAAGGCCACTCAGTAAATTATTTATTACTGTTTGATTTTGTGTTTCTTAGAAAATTAGTCCTGAGACTCGGAATAATAAATATTTGGCAAACTGAAATAGTTCACATTGACAAAATAATTAAAGAAACAAATAAATAAACAGTCATGGTATTAGTCAGGGAATTTTTCTCCAGGGGGTGCTGTAATTAAAAATTGAAACAATTGAACATTTCAGACAATCTTTATTATCTGAAG
>NW_013838559.1:0-401 GCF_000517525.1 Limulus polyphemus
TTTCCTGTCTTACGTCGTATTGTCGTTTTCAATGTTTAAGTTTACTTGAAGGTCTATTATATTTTCATCAAAATAATCTCGTAACTACCACCACTGTTGTAATGTGTTCTATCATTAGGTAGGTTATTTTGCATAATTTTGTAAGATAATGCCAATTTCAATCTATGCAATGATAACATATTAAGGTCTTGGGTGTTGCTGGCTATGAAGAGGATACTGCTGATTAACAAAAGGATTTAGATCATTTAGTGAGTTGGTCAAATAAATGGTTTTAATTATAATTAATGCAAGATAATGCATGTGGGTTATCATAATTTGAATTATAAGTATAATTTGGATGGGAATAACCTTAAAAGTGTAATGAAGGAAAGGGATCTTGGTGTAATAGGCAATCAGTCTCT
>NW_013838560.1:0-401 GCF_000517525.1 Limulus polyphemus
CAGACATTCTAAAGTTGACCAAACTTCTCTAAATCCACAGACATGCTAAAGTTGATCAAACTCTTCCAAATCTACAGACATTCTAAAGTTGATCAAACTTCTCCAAATCCACAGACATTCTAAAGTTGACCAAACTCGTCCAAATCCACAGACGTTCTAATAGTTGATCAAACTTCTCCAAATCCACAGACAATCTAAAGTTGACCAAACTCTTCCAAATCCACAGACATTCTAAAGTTGACCAAACTCCACCAAATCCACAGACATTCTAAGGTTGATCAAACTTTTCCAAATCGACAGAATTTTTGGAATTGATCAAACTTCTCCAAATATATAGAATTTTTGGAGTTTGATCAAACTTCTCCAAATTTATAGAATTTATGGAGTTGACCAAACTTCTC
>NW_013838561.1:0-401 GCF_000517525.1 Limulus polyphemus
CCTCTTGCCACACCACCCACCTGTCACATCCTCTCTTTCATGATTTGTTAATAGTTCTCTCTCACATTTAATTATATATTACCTATAACCAACAGATAGCCAAATGACATATTGTATAACGTTGTGTGTTGGGTTTTGAACAGATGATCATCAATTTCACTCAGAGTACAAGCTCTATTCTTGTGGCAAAGCTAATAATTAGCTTGGATAAATTTGTAATGGCTTTTATCTCATAGTTAAAAAGCCAGAAAAATATTGTATAACGTTGTGTGTTGTGTTCTGAACAGATGATCATCAATTTCACTCAGAGTACAAGCTCTATTCTTGTGGCAAAGCTAATAACTAGCTTGGATAAATTTGTAATGGCTCTTATCTCATAGTTAAAAAGCCAGAAAAATTTT
>NW_013838562.1:0-1551 GCF_000517525.1 Limulus polyphemus
CAATAAGAAGATAAAGGATTTATCAATACTGTGTACTGTCAATAAGAAGACACAAGATTTAACGATACTGTGTACTGTCAATAAGAATACACAAAATTTAAAAATACTGAGTCCGGTCTATAAATCGATACAGGATTTATCAACACTGTGTACTGTCAATTAGAAGACACAAGATTTAACAATACTGTGTTCTGTCAATAAGAAGAAACGTGATTTATCAACACTGTGTCCTGTCAATAAGAAGATAAAGGATTTATCAATACTGTGTACTGTCAATTTCTTATTGACATTTCATAGTATTGTTAAATTTTTTGTCTTCTTATTGAGAGTACACAGTATCGTTAAATCTTGTGTCTTCTTTATGTTTCTTCTTGTTATTGATAGTACACAGTATCATTAAATCTTATTACTTGTTATGATAGTACACAGTATCGTTAAATCTTGTGTCTTCTTATTGACAGTACACAGTATTGATTAATCCTTTTTCTTCTTATTGACAGGACACAGTATTGTTAAATCTTAAGTCTTTTTACTGACAGTACACATTATCGTTAGATCTTGTGTCTTGTTATTGACAGTACACATTATTGATAAATCCTGTATCTTCTTATTGACAGGACTCAGTATTGTTAAATCTTGAGTCTTTTTACTGACAGTACACAGTATCGTTAAATCTTGTGGCTTGTTATTGATAGTACACATTATTGATAAATCCTGTATCTTCTTATTGACAGGACTCAGTATTGTTAAATCTTTTGTCTTCTTATTGACAGTACACAGTATTGATAAATCCTTTTTCTTCTTATTGACAGGACACAGTATTGTTAAATTATGTTTTTTCTTATTGACAGTACACAGTATTATTAAATACTGTATCTTCTTATTGACTAGACACAGTATTGTTAAATCTTGTGGTTTTTATTGACAGGACATAGTATTGTTAAAAAATCTTGTGTCTTCTTATTGACAGTACACAGTATTGATAAATCCTGTATCTTCTTATTGACAGGACTCAGTATTGTTAAATCTTGTGTCTTTTTACTGACAGTACACAGTATCGTTAAATCTTGTGGCTTGTTATTGATAGTACACAGTATGATTAAATCTTATGACTTGTTATGATAGTACACAGTATCGTTAAATGTTGTGTCTTCTTATTGACAGTACACAGTATTGATAAATCCTTTTTCTTCTTATTGACAGGACACAGTATTTTTAAATTATGTTTCTTCTTATTGACAGTACACAGTATTGATAAATCCTGTATCTTCTTATTGACAGGACACAGTATTGATAAATTCTGTATCTTCTAGACAGTACACAGTATTGATAAATCCTTTATCTTCTTACTGACAGTACATAGTATTGTTAAATCTTGTGTCTTCTTATTGACAGTATCTTCTTATTGACAGTACACAGTATCGTCAAATCTTGTGTCTTCTTATTGACAGTACACAGTATCGTCAAATCTTGTGTCTTCTTATAGTATTGTTAAATTTTGTGCTTGTGTCTTCTTATTGACAGTACAATTTAACAATACTGTGTACTGTC
>NW_013838563.1:0-402 GCF_000517525.1 Limulus polyphemus
ATTTAAAAAATACTGTGTACTATCAATAAGAAGACACACGATTTAGCAATACTGTGTACTATCAATAAAAAGACACAATATTTAACGATACTGTATACTGTCATTAAGAAGACAAAAGATTTAATGATACTGTGTACTGTCAATAAGAAGACACAAGATTTAAAGATACTGTGTACTTTCAAGAAGAAAACACAAGATTTAACTACAATGTGTACTGTCAATAAGAACACACAAGATTTAACGATAATGTGTACTGTCAGTAAGAAACAGAAGATTTAACAATAATGTGTCCTGTCAATAAAAAGACATAAGATTTAACAATATTGTGTACTGTCAATAAGAAGACACAATAATCAACGATAATGTGTACTGTCAGTAAGAAAATACAAGATTTAACAATAA
>NW_013838564.1:0-548 GCF_000517525.1 Limulus polyphemus
TCTGACATCTTACGTTCTCTTTAACTATCGGGTATCGGAACCCGGATTCTAGCGTTGTAAGTCCGTAGACATACCGCTGTGCCACAAAGAGATCTGACATCTTACGTTCTCTTTAACTATCTTCAAAACATTCTATTGATCGTCATTCTCTAGAAAAAAACAACAACTTCTGATATAAAATGTGATATAATGAGACGAATTCTGCAGACAATGGCTACACCTTCGCTGCACCCTTCTTTGATATCACAAGTAGAAATCAATACTGAAACGACCCCATCTGGTGGCCACAAATTTTGGAACTTGAAAATCAATCGCGTGAACACCCCATGTCAATTGTTCATTTGACAGCGAAGGTTGGTACAGTACTACCTGATAAAGGATACTATAACTGGCAGTAAAATAAAACATATCATTATATAAAACAGATCACAGCAAAATGAAGCACATTATTAAATAAAACAACTCATAACAATATAAAACATATCATTATACAAACAGATCACAGTAAAATGAAGCACATTATTAAATAAAACAACTCATAACAATAT
>NW_013838565.1:0-479 GCF_000517525.1 Limulus polyphemus
AAAACGTGACGCGGGAGGAAAGGTAATGTGTGTATAGATAGTGAGTAATTGATCTGCGGTCGGAGTATTATTAACGTTCGTTCATTACAGTGTTGTTTTAGCGCAAGTATTGAGATTAAGTGTATCGCAGAGTTATATTCGGAAAGAATAAACCAGTTTTATTAAGTAAAGACTTGTGTCCTTAAAGTTTCGTTGGAACGAAGTTACGGAAAAATCAATTAACAAACGAAGACGTAACAATATACAAGGTAGCCTAAAGTGATTAATTTTTGCTTTAGAATATACAAGGTAGCCTAAAGTGATTAATTTTTGCTTTAGAACGTACAAGGTAGCCTAAAGTGATTAATTTTTGCTTTAGAACGTACAAGGTAGCCTAAAGTGATTAATTTTTGCTTTAGAACGTGATTAATTTTTGCTTTATAATATACAAGGTAGCCTAAAGTGATTAATTTTTGCTTTAATAAATGTACAAGGTAGCC
>NW_013838566.1:0-1015 GCF_000517525.1 Limulus polyphemus
TTAATAACTCTTTACACTGCTGTACCAGTTTTATTATTAACAAATCTGTACACTGCTGTACCAGTTTTGATAGTAGCACAAGGAGTACAATGATGAGTCCTGAAAGGATTTGCATGTGTGACTCGATTTTGTAACCCTATCTCTACGGGTCTTCCTGTGGCCATGGGTCAAAGGCCATGTCATCACGTTTGTAGACTCACATTCAAAATTTTATTGAACTACTATTTTATGAATATTTACTGACAATCTGCAAAACTACATGAAGATATGCTTACTGTATTAAAAGTTATAGCATGAAAACTATAACAAGCAAAAAATGGTTATGAAGTCAGTCCATTGTGAGAAAGTTAAATGAGCAATCATTGTGATGCTTTTATTCTGCAGTACAATGTTTAAAAACATTTGGAAACTAACCAGAAGAACACAACAGTCTTTGGAAACCAGCCAGAAGAACACAACAGTCTTTGGAGACTAACCAGAAGAACACAACAGTCTTAGAAAACTAACCAGAAGAACACAACAGTCTTAGAAAGCCAACCAGAAGAGCACAACAGTCTTTGGAAACTAACCAGAAGAATACTACATTCATTAAAATAAAGTGAAGCAAAAGAAAACTATGATCCTTAAAAAGGAAGTAACATAGAAGAAAACTACAGTCCAAGCACAGATAATCTAAGCAGTGATACAGTCTTTAAAAAGAAACTTGATATTAATATTTTCTTTCCTTTTTCCCATTTGTTTCCTATCAATGTGTTCTTCTGGTTAGTCTCCAAAGACTGTTGTGTTCTTCTGGTTAGTCTCCAAAGACTGTTGTGTTCTTCTGGTTGGTTTCCAAAGACTGTTGTGTTCTTCTGGTTAGTTTTCTAAGACTGTTGTGTTCTTCTGGTTAGTTTTCTAAGACTGTTGTGCTCTTCTGGTTAGTTTTCTAAGACCGTTGTGTTCTTCTGGTTAGTTTTCTAAGACTGTTGTGTTCTTCTGGTTGGTTTTCTAAGACTGTTGTGTTCTTCTGGTTAGT
>NW_013838567.1:0-401 GCF_000517525.1 Limulus polyphemus
CTTCACCTCATGTGGATACACCTTACATTACATAGTAAGTAATGGAGACACCTTACATTACATAGTAAGTAATGGAAACACCTTACATTACATAGTAAGTAATGGCACAATATTCCTACGACTTAAACCCTTGTTTATTAAATATTGTTTTCAATTAACATATTCAAATTATGCACACATAAAGACTTATTATTTATTAAAAATGAACTACATTTATTACCCAACCAAGAATATTGTTAGCAAGTATCATGATCCCTACCTAGCCTGACAATGATAAGGACAATACTATGTCAATCTTTTACATGGTTCGTAGCCAGAAATGGTGACTACTTCAACTTGTAAAGAAAGATATTGGGGAAAAAAAATTTTTTATTCTGTATCAATCAAGTTGAAATTGCCTG
>NW_013838568.1:0-950 GCF_000517525.1 Limulus polyphemus
ACTTTCTACCAACATCCTTTGTTGTCAGATGTAGAACCTGTGTTTTACTTCATACCAACATCCTTTATTGTCAGATGTGGAACCTGTGTTTTACTTTATACTAATTTCTTTTGTTATCAGTTGTGGAACCTTTGTTTTACTTTATACCAACATCTTTTGTTGTCAGATGTTGAACCTGTGTTTCACTTTATACCAACATCCTTTGATGTCATATGTAGAACCTGTGTTTCACTTACATTAACATACTTTGATATCAGATGTAGAGCCTGTGTTTCACTTTATACCAACATCCTTTGATGTCAGATCTAGAACCTGTGTTTCACTTTATACTAATATCTTTTGTTGTCAGTTGTGGAACCTGTTTTTTACTTTTTACCAACATCCTTTGTTGTCAGATGTAGAACCTGTGTTTCACTTTTTACCAACATCTTATTTATACTAATGTTTTTTATTTTCAGTTGTGGAACCTGTGTTTTACTTTATACTAATGTCTTTTGTTGTCAGTTGTGGAACCTGTGTTCTACTTTATACTAATGTCATTTGTTGTCAGTTGTGGAACCTGTGTTTTACTTTCTACCAACATCCTTTGTTGTCAGATGTAAAACCTGAGTTTCACTTTATACCAACATCCTTTGATGTCAGATGTAGAACCTGTGTTTCACTTGTTTAACAACATCCTTTGTTGTGAGATGTAGAACCTGTGTTTCACTTTATACTAATGTCTTTTGTTGTCAGTTGTGGAACCTGTGTTTAACTTCCTAACAACATCCTTTCATGTCAGATATAGAATCTGTATTTTACTTTATACTAATGTTTTTAATTGTCAGTTTTGGAACCTGTGTTTTACCTTCTACCAACATCCTTTGTTGTCATATGTAGAACCTATGTTCTACTTTATTCCAACATCCTTTGTTGTCAGATGTAGAACCTGTGTTTCACTTTCTACCAAA
>NW_013838569.1:0-397 GCF_000517525.1 Limulus polyphemus
CACCAAGAGCTTCACCATTTCCCTTCTCAAAACTGAGTAGAGTTTCTTCTTCAGTGGTGACTTCTTCAGGTGGCACGTCTTCAGCAGCGTCATTTGTTCTGTTTTCTACTTCGTCCCAAGTGAAATGTCCTAGACCATGATAATGCCAAAGCCTGTTGGCATGCGCCACTTTTGACTTACCTCGCCGACCACATTTTACCCGGAAAGTCACGTCTGAGAGACGATCCACTATGTCATATGGGCCTTCCCATGGAGAAGACAACTTAGGAGACTCCCCTTTGGTCTTCCTGGGGTTATACAACCATACCTTGTCTCCTGGTTCAAAGCTGACTTCAGTAGATCTCTTGTAATAAGTTAACTTCATCGAATCAGCAGACGTTTTCAAGTTTGTACGCAA
>NW_013838570.1:0-442 GCF_000517525.1 Limulus polyphemus
CTTGGCACAATTACTCCATGAACACATAAGTGTAACTCTAGTTACAGAATTTATAACCACCATACTCATCCTTAGCCTTACTTGGTACAACTACTCCATGAACACTTAGGTTTAACTCTGGTTACCAAATTTATAACTCCCATAGTCACCTTTAGCGTTATTTGTTACAACAACTCCACGAACACCTAGGTGTAACTCTAGTTACACAATTTATAACCACCATATTCATCTTTATCCTTACTTGGTACAACTACTTCATGAAAACCTAGGTGTTACTCTAGTTACCGAATTTATAACCACCATACTCATCTTTAGCCTTACTTGGTACAACTACTCCATCAAATCCTAGGTGTAACTCTAATTACTGAATGTGTAACCCATACTCATCTTTAGCGTTATTTGGTACAACAACTCCACGAACACCTAGGGTGTAGCTCTAGTT
>NW_013838571.1:0-473 GCF_000517525.1 Limulus polyphemus
CAAGCCTCTACCATGAGATATGTATGGTTAGGTTTGAAGTGTGCAAGCCTCTACCATGAGATATGTATGGTTAGTTTTGAAGCGTACAAGCCTCTACCATGAGATATATATGGTTAGTTTTGAAGTGTACAAGCCTCTACCATGAGCTATGTATGGTTAGGTTTGAAGTGTGCATGCCTCTACCATGAGATATGTATGGTTAGTTTTGAAGTATACAAGCCTCTACCATGAGCTATGTATGGTTAGGTTTGAAGTGTGCATGCCTCTACCATGAGATATGTATGGTTAGTTTTAAAGTGTGCAAGCCTCTACCATGAGATATGTATGGTTAGGTTTGAAGTGTGCATGCCTCTACCATGAGATATGTATGGTTAGTTTTGAAGTGTGCATGCCTCTACCATGAGATATGTATGGTTAGTTTTGAAGTGTGCAAGCCTCTGCCATGAGATATGTATGGTTAGGTTTGAAGTGTA
>NW_013838572.1:0-717 GCF_000517525.1 Limulus polyphemus
TGTTTTCTTAATGTCAGTACACAGTATCGTTAAATCTTGTGTCTTCTTATTGACAGTAGACAGTATCGTTAAATCTTGTGTCTTCTTATTGACAGTACACAGTATCGTTAAATCTTGTGTCTTCTTATTGACAGTATACAGTATCGTTAATCTGGTGTCTTCTTATTGACAGTACACAGTATCGTAAAATCTTGTGTCTTCTTATTGACAGGACACATTATTGTTAAATCTTGTGTTGTCTTACTGACAGTACACATTATTGTTAAATCTTGTATTTTCTTACTGACAGTACACAGTATCGTTAAATCTTGTGTCTTCTTATTGACAGTACACAGTATTGTTAAATCTTATGTCTTTTTATTGACAGGACACATTATTGTTAAATCTTATGTTTTCTTACTGACAGTACACAGTATTGTTAAATCTTATGTCTTTTTATTGACAGGACTGTAAGATTTAACAATAACTGATTTCTTACTGACAGTAAACATTATCGTTAAATCTTTTGTGTTCTTATTGACAGTACACAGTATCGTTAAATCTTGTGTTTCCTTATTGAAAGTACACAGTACATTTAAATCTTGTGTCTTCTTATTGACAGGACTCAATATTGTTAAATCTTGTGTTTTCTTACTGACAGTACACATTATCGTTGAATATTGTGTCTTCTTATTGACAGTACACAGTATCGTTAAATCTTGTGTCTACTTATTGACA
>NW_013838573.1:0-401 GCF_000517525.1 Limulus polyphemus
ATATACTCGTCCGATATGACTACTACTAGAGATACAGGATTCATATATAATAGTCCGATATGCCTACCACTAGAGATCCAAGATTCATATATACTAGTCTGTTACGACTACTAAAGATACAGGATTCATATTTAATAGTCCGATATGACTACTACTAGAGATACAGGATTCATATATAATAGTCCGATATGATTACTACTAGAAATACAGGATTCATATATAATAGTCCGATATGACTACTACTAGAGATACAGGATTCATATATAATAGTCCGATATGACTACTACTAGGGACACAGAATTCATATATAATAGTCCGATATGCCTACTACTAGAGATACAGGATTCATATATAATAGTCCGATATGACTACTACTAGGGATACAGGATTCATATATACTG
>NW_013838574.1:0-557 GCF_000517525.1 Limulus polyphemus
ATTTCTGGAAAGAACACTATTGGACTTTCCATCCAGCAATAACTTTTATTATATAACAAAAATACAGAGTAGTGTTTTCTAAAAGTAAATGTATGTTTAAATATTCCATGTTATTATTTCAATGGTCATTCTTAAAGTTCATATATACAGCCGATCCTGATAATGTTAAAATTAATAAATTTGTTATGACTATAAAGAGGCTTAGTAAAGTATGATTCAGTAAAACAAATTCTATCATTAAAAACAGTCAGCTGGATGTAACTTGTTTAAATCATGTTAAATATGTTTTTGTAAGCTGTACACAAATCTGGCATTTTGTTTTCAAAACAGGAATGTCATTATTAAACCTTTGTTGTTGTATTTGTAAGAAAATAAAATGAGGCACAGTTATGTAGCCACAAATTTCTTAATTTTACCTAATACCTTAAATGTGATGATAAAAGGAACATTTTGAAAATACATATTGTAAATAGTCAAGCTTAGACTGGCTGGATTGTGACCTAAGAAGACAACATAATTTTACTGGTTTGGCCCAATTAACTGGACATTCTTACAAT
>NW_013838575.1:0-399 GCF_000517525.1 Limulus polyphemus
GCATGTTTGATAGGACGGGTATTCGGACCCGTGACCCTCAGATAGCGAGTCGAGCGCCACCCAACCACCTGGCCAATCCACCTGTTAAATCCTCTTTAAAAACTTACAAAAAATCAAAGTTATATTAAGTTTACAGTTTACATTACAGAAAATCAAATGTACCAACAGTTTTGATGACAACCAGAGTCGTAGGAACCTGAACGATTTTTCTCTGACTAGACAGGTTCGTCACGCCCATCTCTCCCGTATCCACCTATTAGCCCATAATATAGTTCACACACCTCATTATTGGTATTAAAACTTTGACAACAACATATCTTCCAAGTTACAATGATTGTTTGTTTTTGAATTTCGCGCAAAGCTACACGAGGACTATCTGCGCTAGCCGTCCCTAATTTA
>NW_013838576.1:0-400 GCF_000517525.1 Limulus polyphemus
CAGATAGCCCTCGTGTAGCTTTGCACGAAATTCAAAAACAAACAAACATTACGCATCAGTGCTTAGTACACCAGTTGAACTCACAAATAATATTACTTCTGAGTCTTACTATGATAAATGAGACATTTATTTAGAAAAGGTGCACAAATTCTGTTTTGATTTCCATGTAATGTAACCAACTGCCTTCAATTGGATTTCCACAATCATTACTTGCTATTTTATTTGTTCTACTTAATGATGTTAAACACAATGTTGTAAATGATTACTTTACTTAGCACAAAACAAACTTAGCGGGCAGTCTTTACCAAGTTTCGTTATTTTTTAATTGTAAAACGTTTATGTGTGAAGTCTTAATAACTCCAACAGTCATTGTGCCTGGCATGGCCAGGTGGATAAGGCG
>NW_013838577.1:0-398 GCF_000517525.1 Limulus polyphemus
AGCCCAATGCTTGTAGAAGCAGTGGAAGACCCATCCAGGCCAGCGGATTTGAAGATTGGAAGGTCACTTGTAGCAGGTCGTCAAGTGGTACCTATAACAGTGGCCAATTTCTCTAAATGTGAGCAGACATTTAAGGATGGGGCATTGTTGGGCGTGTGCCAGGAGGTAGAGCCAGTCAATGTTAAAGCAAGGAATACAACTGTAAAGAAAGGACATACACTTCCAGAATATTTGACTGACCTCTATAAGAAGAGCATAGTCCATTTGTCATCATCACAGGTTCTTCAGGTAAAAGAACTTTTGGCAAATTATACTGACGTATTTTCGAAAAGAGATCATGACCTCGGATGCCTAAACCTGGTAAAACCCAGAATAAACACAGCCAATCACCGTCCAAT
>NW_013838578.1:0-400 GCF_000517525.1 Limulus polyphemus
AAGCTGTATATTATAAGTGTCGTAATTTTGTTTATTATCAAACTTCGTTTTCCTTCGAAAACATCGATTGCTAATGTCCTGATTCGACGATATGGAAATCATACTCCGCGTGCATACCGTGCTTGTGAAAAATGGGACTTTAAAATTAAGAAAGTTAATCTCGATATTTGCTTCCTTACTGAATGTTAGGATGTGTTTCTCTGTGTTGCTGTTAAGTGAAAGCTACACAAGGTCTTAGCACTACTCTGATTGATTGTCATTTCAAGCGGGATTTTTGTAAAAGCTGTTTTCGTGGATCTTTTTGTCTGCGTTGTTATCACGTGAAAGCTACACAATGTCTCAGCACTACTCTGATTGGCTGTCATTTCGCGCGGTAATTTTATTAAAGCTTTCAATACCG
>NW_013838579.1:0-401 GCF_000517525.1 Limulus polyphemus
TTTCACGATGGAGGTTGGTGGGCCTCCCTTAGCACCAACCACTACTGGTTTCCCGAAGCTGACTTATTGGTGGTATTTTTCTTACACTTGCTCCTCAGATGTCCTTGCTCCCCACAGTTCCAACAGCCTTTATTGGTAACAGCCTTTACTGCTGTATCGTCTCCCCTGTGTTGGAGTTGCCAGCATTGAGCTTTCTTGTGCCCAAGTTTGTTACAGTGCCAGCAAAGTCTTTCAAACTTCTCTGAAAGCTCACCTTTTCTGGCCTTGAATCCAGATGACTGTACCAATCTCGGTACCTCTGTGCTGGACTTAACGTAGGATTCAAATTCGAGAGCTCTGGCCATTGCATCCTGCATGGTAGAGGGGTGTGCTTGCTTCACTTGTATCTTAAGTTGTGGACT
>NW_013838580.1:0-399 GCF_000517525.1 Limulus polyphemus
TTGAACTTAAACACACGTTATAATTCTCAACAAACGATTCATGCACTTTACTTACTACTGCGCTTGACTCAATTGTCCATCTATATCTTTAATCTCTCTGTCTGCCATCCAATTGTTGCTGTCACTTTATTTGCCGGCTTATATACTATAAGAGCACGAGTCTAGCAACCGCTAGGACATTTGACAGGTTCCTCGATCTTCCTAGATACTCATTACGTATTACCAGCATCATGTGACTTCCGCTGTCATAACAATATTAAGTGAAAGTCTGCCAAATATGTTAAAGATATACACACTATATTGAAATTTAGAAGTATTAAATCTATAAAAACTTGAAACGAGAACAAAAAAGGTCATGTGGTTGGTCAGATTGACCAAGCCCATGTTGAGATAGTTAAA
>NW_013838581.1:0-401 GCF_000517525.1 Limulus polyphemus
CAGCTGGTCTACACTTGTAAAACTAGTCACAGCTTGACTACACTTGTAAGACTAGTCACAGCTTGACTACACTTGTAAGACTAGTCACGGCTTGACTATACTTGTAAGACTAGTCACGGCTTGACTATACTTGTAAGACTAGTCACCGCTTGCCCGTACTTGTAAGACTAGTCATAGCTTGACTACACTTGTAAAACTAGTCACTGCTTGACTAAACTTGTAAGACTAGTCACGGTTTGACTACACTTGTATGACTAGTCACAGCTGGTCTACACTTGTAAAACTAGTCACAGCTTGACTACACTTGTAAGACTAGTCACAGCTTGACTACACACAGCTTGACAACACTTGTAAGACTAGTCATAGCTTGACTACACTTGTATGACTAGTCACAGCTGGTC
>NW_013838582.1:0-402 GCF_000517525.1 Limulus polyphemus
GATTAAGTCGATGGTTAATGTATCCTCCTTGTGTAAAAGACAATAAATCGTTCTTTAACGTATCTAATTCGCTTTTAAATCTACTAATGTTTTCCATTTGTACTTCTTGCCACTGTTGTTGACTTTCCTGTAGTTGCTGCTGACTTTCCTGCAACTGGTGGACACTTTCTTCCTGTTTCCTTTCTTGTTCTAGTTGCCACTGCTGTAATCTCTCTTCTTGTTTCTTTTCTTTTTCCTCCAACAACTGCTCTAATTTCTCTTGTTTATTTTGCTGTTCGAGCTGCCATTGTTGCAGGTTTTCTTGCATCTGCTGTTGTCTCTCTTCTTGTTTCTTTTCTTTTTCCTCCAACAACTGCTGTAATCTCTCTTCTTGTTTCTTTTCTTTTTACTCCAACCACTGCT
>NW_013838583.1:0-400 GCF_000517525.1 Limulus polyphemus
TAATCAGCAACTGGAACGTTTAAATCAAGCCATTCATCAGAAACGCCCTTCTCTCGTCAGTCGGAAAGGTGTTCTTCTCCACAGCAATGCACGTCCACATGTGGCACGTTTGACGCTACGCAATATTATGGAGTTGAGTCAGGAAGTTTTTTCCCACCCACCATATTCTCCAGATATGGGACCATCAGATTACTATATTTTTCGTTCGCTACAACACTATCTTAATGGGAAAGTGTATGCAAATGTGGAAGGTGTTAAAGAGAACATCCACATGTTTTTTTTTGTTTCAAAGCCAAATGATTTCTTTAATCAGGGCATCAATAACCTGATTGTGAGATGGAAAAGAACCATCGATAAGAATGGAGACTATTTCATTTAATAAATGGTTTGTTTTGATATA
>NW_013838584.1:0-401 GCF_000517525.1 Limulus polyphemus
TTGTTGATGAAACAAATAGATTTGTGCACTAGCAAGGGGAACACCTAAACAACGATGTCAGGAAGAAAAGGAAACTGCTGAAATATAGTGATGTTACTCCTCAAAATGTTTAGCTTTTATTGGTTTAACTATTTCTATGGGTATAACTATGGGTATTACAGATTACTGGTCTACCACTCCTTCACTTCAGTTTCCCAGGTTTCTTCAATATTTTCCAGAGAAAAATTCCTAGCTATTGCTCGTTTCTTTCATTTCAATGACAATACTAATTATCTACCTAAAACTGATCCTAAGCATGATAAACTCTTCAAAGTCAGACCTGTGCTTGATCATCTACTAACAGCTTTTACAGCTCACTATAACACTTCTAGAGAACTTTCTATTGATGAGCAAATATTGGG
>NW_013838585.1:0-432 GCF_000517525.1 Limulus polyphemus
TCCATCAACACTTAGGTGTAACTCTAGTTACTGAAATTGTAACCCCATATTCATCTCTAGCGTTTTTTGGTGCAACAAATCCACAAACATCTAGGCGTAGCTCTAGTTACCGAATTTATAAATACAATACTCATCTTCAGCCTTACTTGGTACAACTACTCCATGAACACCTAGGTGTAACTCTAGTTACTGAATTTATAACCATCCTACGCTTCTTTAGCCTTACTTGGTACAACTACTCCATGAACACTTAGGTTTAACTCTAGTTACCGAATTTATAATCCACCATATTCATCTTCAGCCTTACTTGGTACAAATACTCCATGAACATTTAGGTGTAACTCTAGTTACAGAATTTATAACCACCATTCTCATCTTTAGCCTAACTCGGTACAACTACTCCATAAACACCAAGGTGTAACTCTAGTTACC
>NW_013838586.1:0-398 GCF_000517525.1 Limulus polyphemus
ACCTACCATATTCTCCAGATATGACACCGTCAGATTACCATCTCTTTCGTTCGCTGCTACACCATCTTAATGAGAGAACGTATGCAAATGTGGAAGGTGTTAAAGAGGATATCGGCATGTTTTTTGCTTCAAAGCCAAGTGATTTTTTTAATCAAGGCATTAACAACCTGATTGTAAGATGGAAAACCATCATCAATAAGAATGGAAACTATTTCATTTAATAAATGTTTTGTTTTTATATATATAAGTTGTTCGGGTTTTATCATCTAAAAAAGCGACATTAATTTCTTGAACCTAATAGTAAAGATTTCGTAAAATGCATTGAGGGTAAGAAAAATTTTAGGATGGGAGTAGGACCTTTGAGGGATGATACAGGTAGGCTTGTTAATATATTGTTG
>NW_013838587.1:0-401 GCF_000517525.1 Limulus polyphemus
TATATAGATTATTGCAATTTTGAAATAAGTTCTTAAACATATTTTTTCTAAAATATAGAACAATAAATAAAGAAGTAAAGTAAACAATTATCTCTTCTAGTTACGACCTTTGTACTCAGTTGCTGCTTTACATAAGTTGCTAAGCCTTTAAAAAGTTTGCACATGGAGGATATGAAGCAAACTATTTTTTCGGTTTTATATATACATTTGAATAAATAAAAAATCATAAATTACTACATTAATACCATAGAATTCCACTGTAAATTATCAAGCTTAGTAACTAAGATGTAATTTGCTCTTTAAAAAAACGTGAAATTTCGAGCAGACTAAAGACATAACCTACCTCACTGAAATCTTGATTCAAAATAAAGAAATGTCGCTATCCACGTTAGAAAAGCTGA
>NW_013838588.1:0-401 GCF_000517525.1 Limulus polyphemus
TTTACTTGTTTTATGATGTATGTAAAGAAAATCATTTACTCTTTTCTTGATGTATGTAGTGAAAATCATTTACTTGTTTCTTGATGTATGTAGTGAAAATCATTTACTTGTTTTTTCATGTAGGAAGTGAAAATCATTTACTTCTTTCTTTATGTAGGTAGTGAAAATCATTTACTTCTTTCTTTATGTAGGTAGCGGAAACCATTTACTTGTTTCTTGTTGATGGGAGTGAAAATCATATACTTATTTCTCTTTGTAGGGAGTGAAAATCATTTAATTGTTTTTTTGATGTAGAGAGTGAAAATCATTTAATGGTTTCTTAATGTACGAAATTAAAATCATATACTTGTTTCTTGATGTAGAGACTGGAAATCAATTACTTGTTTCTTGTTGTAGGGAGT
>NW_013838589.1:0-401 GCF_000517525.1 Limulus polyphemus
TAGACACCTTCTCCCAAGCAGGACACAAAACACTTGCTTTTAGAAAATCAATTATTGGCTTCAAATCTTGGTCTTTCTCCTGTTCTGCTTTGATATCTATATTTGGACCCATTTCACCATCATCAACTCTTTCAGTCGGCTTGACTTCAGCTTGATGACACTTTGTTAGTTCAACCTCTCTTTTGCAGCAATGTCTGCAGTCATTTTCGCAGGGTCTTCGACTCAGTCCATCGGCATTACCATGAGATTTTCCCTCTCTATATTCAATATTATAATTATACTGGTCTATTTTTCTTATCCAACGTGCTAGTTGTCCCTCTGGGTTCTTTAATGATCTTAACCATCATAATGTAGCATAGTCTGTCCTGATGGTAAACCTTGCACCATAGAGGTAAGGATGG
>NW_013838590.1:0-400 GCF_000517525.1 Limulus polyphemus
TCACACATGTCTCTCCTTACTGGAAACATTTCTGAAACCTGCCGATACAGTCACCCTTTGGCAGTTTCTTTGTACCAGAATGACAGGTTGTGTGATGGGCGTGTACACGGAGGGGTGGCATTGCTGGTCAACCAGTATGTGCCCTACTTATCTGTGTCCCTCGATACACCCTTGGAGGCCGTAGCTATACGTTTCCTTGGGTTGTGCCATCACTGATTGTTCTCTCTAATTGTCTCCTGGGGGAGACTTATGATCAGTAAGACCTTGATGCTCTTGTTGACTAGTTGCCACCTCCCTTTTTACTTCTGGGAGACTTAAATGGACACAACCCCTTCTGGGGTGATGCTGATATTGATGGGAGGGGTCGTTCCATAGAGCACATGCTCTCGGATCACAACCT
>NW_013838591.1:0-399 GCF_000517525.1 Limulus polyphemus
CTCTATGTGTAACATTTATTCATTCTCCAACTCTATGTGTAACATCTATTCATTCTCCAACTCTGTGTGTAACATTTATTCATTCACCAACTCTGTATGTAACATTTATTCATTCTCCAACTCCGTGTGTAACATTTATTCATTCTCCAACTCCGTGTGTAACATATATTCATTATCCAACTCTATGTGTAACATTTATTCATTCTCCAACTCTGTACGTAACATTTATTCATTCTCCAACTCTGTGTGTAACATTTATTCATTCACCAACTCTGTATGTAACATTTATTCATTCTCCAACTCTGTGTGTAACATTTATTCATTCTCCAACTCCATGTGTAACATTTATTCATTCTCCAACTCCATGTGTAACATATATTCATTCTCCAACTCTATGCG
>NW_013838592.1:0-400 GCF_000517525.1 Limulus polyphemus
AGGTAAGTAGCATTTCAGGCAGACCTTTGGTTGTCACAGTCCGGAAGGTAAGTAGCATTTCAGGCAGACCTTTGATTGTCACAGTTCGGAAGGTAAGTAGCCTTTCAGGCAGACCTTTGGTTGTCACAGTCCGGAAGGTAAGTAGCCTTTCAGGCAGACCTTTGATTGTCACAGTCCGGAAGGTAAGTAGGATTTCAAACAAACCTTCAGATGTCAGAGTCCAGCTCATCTGGCACTGAATGAAGCTGCTTGTGAAACAAGATATCCTGAAAAACCTTTGATTTGATATCTGTCACGGACAAATTAAGAGAGAGAGATCTGAAAACAAAACCTATACTGAAGAATAATTTTTACTATTCTATACACGAAGAGTAAGATAAATATAATTTAGTAAATTATC
>NW_013838593.1:0-401 GCF_000517525.1 Limulus polyphemus
GTCTGCTACTTTCCAAAGAGAGTTAACCTTAATAATTTTTATTTAATTAAATAATGTACCAAAGAATATAGACTAATAACATGCAAAAGTAGGCAAATTCCTTTACCTCTCAAAACTTTTCTGGTTTTCTGACTATGCGACAAGAGCCGTTACAAATTCATCCAAGCTAGTGGTTAACTTTCGCACGGGAATGATGCTGATACTCTGAGTGAAATTGACATCTAACTGTTCAAAACATAATGTTATACAATTCATCATTTAATAGATGAAAACCTTGACTTTCTATTGGTTATAGGTAATATATAATGAAACATAAGAGAGAAGAACCATCAACAAATTCTGAAAGAGAGGATGTGACAGGTGGGTGTGGTACGAGTGTTCTGATTTTCTATTTGACAGCT
>NW_013838594.1:0-401 GCF_000517525.1 Limulus polyphemus
TGCATTGTCGTGGAGAAGAAGAACACCTTTCCGATTGACGAGTGAAGGGTGTTTCTGATGAATGGCTTGATTTAAACATTCCAGTTGCTGACTGTAATTCTCTGCATTGACGGTTCACTGTGGATTGAAGAGTTCTAAATGAAATACTCCTTTTATGTCTCACCAAATGCAAAGCATCACTTTCTGTGGATGGAGTCCAGATTTTGGGGTTGGAAGTGTTTTTTGTTTAGGACTGAGCCATTGTTTTTGGCATTTAATATTTGCATAGAGAATCCATTTTTCATCACCAGTGACAATTCTGTCCAAAAATGGTTTACGCGCATTACGTGCCAGAAGAGACGAAGCAATGTTCACCTGTTGGAAACAATGATCATCAGAGAGTTTGTGAGGCATCCAAACAC
>NW_013838595.1:0-401 GCF_000517525.1 Limulus polyphemus
GCTGGAAACAGGTACATTTGTCTGGTGATGGATTATTTCACCAAGTGGCCTGAAGCATATGCAATACCAAATCAGGAAATTACAACTGTAGTATTGGCTATTAGTGATTTCTTCTTCATGCCATACGAACTGCATTCGGATCAAGGCCATAACTTTGAAACAGCTGTGTTCCATGAATGTTGCAAGTTGTTTGGCATACGAAATACCAGGACAATTCCACTCCACCCACAGTCTGATGGGATGGTAGAAAAGTACAATTGGACACTGGGACAGGAATTGGGCCTATAGAACAGCAGAGCATGAAGCTGCTGGATACACTCCAGCAAAGCTGATTTTTGGTCAGGAACGTCGGTTTCCAGTGGATCTGATAACATGACACCCACCTTAAGAAGAGTTGCATG
>NW_013838596.1:0-401 GCF_000517525.1 Limulus polyphemus
AAGAATAAAATTTATAAACATGTTCCAAGGTATGATACATTGATTAATTAATGAACGTATAAATAAATGTTTGTAAACGTATTCCAAAGTGTGGTACATTAATTAACAAACATATGATAGAAACAAGCTCTTTCAGGAAATAAATGTCAAACTCACAAAATCCTTGGGAGTGCTTTTAGCTTTTTAGAAAAACGAGAGGTAGTTATCGTAATATACTTTATAACGCTTATTTATTTCAAATTTAGACTTACTTGTGCACTTCAAGCTTTTAATTTGATTCTTGCGACACGCGACTTGAACGCCACCTATACTTTATAGCACATTTGCTATCAAGTTAGTGCCTTTACAATGATATAGGAATCTCCGTTATTCTGAGATGTCGCTATTCTGACCGAAGATCA
>NW_013838597.1:0-400 GCF_000517525.1 Limulus polyphemus
TATGAACTTTACTTCAACATTCAATCCGGTGATCAAAACAATATATAAAATACTTCACCATCCAATCCATTGATCAAAACAATATGAACGTTACTTCACCATCCAATACATTGATCAAAACAATATGAACTTTACTTCACCATTCAATCCAATGATCAAAACAATATGAACGTTACATCACCATTCAAACCAGTGTTCAAAACAATATTAACGTTACATCACCATTCAAACCGGTGATCAAAACAATATGAACGCTACTTCACCATCCAATACATTGATCAAAACAATATGAACGTTACTTCACCATCCAATACATTGATCAAAACAATATGAACTTTACTTCACCATTCAATCCAATGATTAAAATATATAAAATACTTCACCATTCAATCCATTGATC
>NW_013838598.1:0-699 GCF_000517525.1 Limulus polyphemus
TGGTTAATTGGACAATAGATTAGTTAATTGGACAATAGATTGGTTAACTGGACAATAAATTGGTTGATTGGACAATGGATTGATTAATTTGACAATAGATTGGTTAATTGGACAATAGATTGGTTGATTGGACAATATATTGATTAATTGGACAATAGATTAGTTAATTGGACAATAGATTGGTTTATTGGACAATAGATGGATTACTTTGACAATAGATTAGTTAATTTGACAATAGATTAGTTAATTGGACAATAGATTGGTTAATTGGACAATAGATTAGTTAATTGGACAATAGATTGGTTAATTGAACAATAGATTGGTTGATTGACAATAGATGGATTACTTTGACAATAGATTAGTTAATTCGACAATAGCTTAGTTAATTGGACAATAGATTGGTTAACTGGACAATAGATTAGTTAATTGGACAATAGATTGATTAATTTGACATTAGATTGGTTAATTGAACAATAAATTGGTTAATTGGACAATATATTAGTTAATTGGACAATAGATTGGTTAACTGGACAATAGATTGATTAATTTGACATTAGATTGGTTAATTGGACAATAAATTGGTTAATTGGACAATAGATTGGTTAACTGGACAATAGATTGGTTAACTGGACAATAGATTGATTAATTTGACATTAGATTGGTTAATTGGACAATAAATTGGTTAATTGGACAATAGAT
>NW_013838599.1:0-555 GCF_000517525.1 Limulus polyphemus
TTATAGTGAATTTAATCATATTCATTTCATGAATAATTCTTTTTGTTTCTTATGCCTTCCCATTTTATAAATGCATCATTTTGATTTATTCTATTTCGTTGTAACATTATTCTTTCATTGGGTGGGTTCTTTTAAATTATTTGGTAAAAATAAGGTCAAGTACAGTCCACATAATGATAACAAATTAGTTCATTTCTTCCTTAATGTTGGCTACAAGCTACTATTCCTTGTACGTTGTAGGCCCTTGTTCAAAAATAACGTTCATTTTTACTTTCAATTCAGTGGAGATTTACCACTAATGGTACTACAACTAAATTACAAATTGATCAAGAAACTAAATATATGTGATAACAAATACAGATCCAAATACTTCACTCTTGTGGGGCACACTCATACCATACTAAATAATACAAATATAAACATCAATAAGTGTTGAGATATTTATTGTATTTTAAGTTCTTCCTGAATTTAAACTATAACCATTGTTTTGTAAAACCATCATAACCGATATATATATACATCACAAAAGTTTTTAAAAAATATATATATGTCATT
>NW_013838600.1:0-400 GCF_000517525.1 Limulus polyphemus
ACCGAGGTTGGTACAGTCATCTGGATTCAAGGCTAGAAAAGGTCTGCTTTCAGAGAGGTTTGAGGGACTTTGCTGGCACTGTAATAAATCTGGGCACAAGAGAGCTCAGTGTTGGAAACTTCAACACAGGGGAGGTGCCACAGCAGGAAAGGCTGGTATCTAGAAAATTTGTTGGAACTGTGGAAAGCACGGACATTTGAGGAGCCAGTGTAGGAGGAATATTACCAACAAGTCGGCCTCAAGGAGACCAGTAGTAGTTGGTGTTGAGCGACGCCCACCAACCCCCATCTTGAAAGTCCCAACAGCTAGGTGTAAAATGCCAAGCACACACAGTGTCTATGTGACAGGAAAGCTGGATGGCCAAAGGTGCAACTTTGTCATAGACTCTGCCTCTCAGCAT
>NW_013838601.1:0-403 GCF_000517525.1 Limulus polyphemus
TATGTGTGTGTGTGTGCTTGTAAATAAGTAAATATAAATATATATACCGTATTTGTCCAAATATAATGCACGCTTTTTTTTTCTCTTCCAAATACCTCCTGAAAAATTGATTGTGCATTATATTCATGCATATTCAATTTTTTTAGGTATTTTACTAGAAGCTACCACCAAAAATCATTAAAGGTTTCAAAAAATATTGTATATCCAATGCAATGAATGGGACAGAGGATGAAGCAAATCTGATGGTTACGACAATTGTAGCGCTGATGAAGATTTATGTGAAGATGAATGATTAGTTTAGTGTATTACCACGTATAAACTTTTCAATAAATTTTGTAAAATAGACAAACAAAAAATTTTCAGTGGAAGATTTCTAAAAATGTTTAATACACCGATAGTTGTT
>NW_013838602.1:0-400 GCF_000517525.1 Limulus polyphemus
TCACTAGTATTACTAGTCAGTTATTAAAGGGTACATAAACCCACTAGTGCTACTAGTCAGTACTTACAAGGTACATAAATCCACTAGTGCTACAAGTCAGTACTTACAGGGTACATAAACCCACTGGTTCTACTAGTCAGTACTTACAGGGTACATAAACCCACTAGTTCTACTAGTCAGTACTTATAGGATATATAAAACCACTAGTGTATCTAGTCAGTACTTACAGGGTACATAAATCCACTAGTAATACTAGTCAGTACTTACAGGGTACATAAACCCACTAGTTTTACTAGTCAGTACTTACAGGGTACATAAACTCACTAGTATTACTAGCCAGTTATTAAAGGGTACATAAATCCACTAGTGCTACAAGTCAGTACTTACAGGGTACATAAAT
>NW_013838603.1:0-370 GCF_000517525.1 Limulus polyphemus
TACCACAAGCGAAGTACAGAAACCGAAACACCATTAGGCCTACCACAAGCGAAGTGCAGAAACCGAAACACCATTAGGCCTACCACAAGCGAAGTGTAGAAACCGAAACACCATTAGGCCTACCACAAGCGAAGTACAGAAACCGAAACACCATTAGGCCTACCACAAGCGAAGTACAAAAGGACATTATCAATTATAACGTGTAGAAAGACTGTAATGACAAAAACAATGTATAAAAATACATCAACAAAGCACAAAAAGATATAATGAACTTCAGTAAATTTTAATTTGGGAATGCTCATTTCTCGATTTACAAAATTATCAAGCAAATCATTGAATACTCTGATTAAATCTTTCAAATCTATTTTAG
>NW_013838604.1:0-401 GCF_000517525.1 Limulus polyphemus
TATTCAACTACATGGTAGACGTTTCTAAGGTTAGTATTTAACTACATGTAGACGTTTCTAAGGTTAGTATTTAATTACATGGTAGACGTTTCTAAAGTTAGTATTTAACTACATGGTAGACGTTTCTAAAGTTAGTATTCAACTACATGGTAGACGTTTCTAAAGTTAATATTTAACTACATGGTAGACGTTTCTAACTTTAATATTTAATTACATGGTAGACGTTTCTAAAGTTAATATTCAACTACATGTTAGACGTTTCTAAAGTTAGTATTCAACTACATGGTAGACGTTTCTAAAGTTAGTATTCAACTACATGGTAGACGTTTCTAAAGTTAGTATTCAACTACATGGTAGACGTTTCTAAGGTTAGTATTTAACTACATGGTAGACGTTTCTAA
>NW_013838605.1:0-401 GCF_000517525.1 Limulus polyphemus
TGTTCGTTCGTCACGTAAACTCAATTGTAGAATCATCTCAACATTCGCTGTAAAATTGTAGCTAATTTTCATAAATTTTTATTTCATGAAAATATCCACCTCGCAAGTTATTAACACACTATAACATAGAGTGAATCCTCATTGTTTCAACAAAATGTTCGATAAGCTGGTTAATCATTCAATGTATATCAGTTAAAGAGGAGATTTCCTGTCAGAAGTGTCGAAAGATCAGAATGGACGTTATAATGAACGGTCGTGCCATATTTTTACCCTTTCCTAACTAGAATTAGAATAAATCTTTATTTAGGCATAGTCAGGCATTTCCACACCAGTATGCTACATAAACACGATACACGTAATCATAGACTTGCTACAGTTATTTCATCTGGCCAAGGTTGCTA
>NW_013838606.1:0-401 GCF_000517525.1 Limulus polyphemus
CTCTTGAAAACTACAGTGTATATAAATCAATCTGTATGTCATTATATCAACTCTTGAAAACTACAGTGTATATAAATCAATTTGTATATCATTATATCAACTCTTGAAAACTACACTATGGATAAATCAATCTGTATATCATTATATCAACTCCTGAAAACTACAGTGTATGTAAATCAATCTGTATATCATTATATCAACTCTTGAAAACTACAGTGTATATAAATCAATTTGTATATCATTATATCAACTCATGAAAATTACAGTGTATATAAATCAATTTGTATATCATTATATCAACTCTTGAAAACTACAGTGTATATAAATCAATTTGTATATCATTATATCAACTCATGAAAACTACAGTGTATATAAATCAATCTGTATATCATTGTATCAAC
>NW_013838607.1:0-608 GCF_000517525.1 Limulus polyphemus
TTTCAACTATCCAGTAATCAAAATACCACCATTATGAGATTTCACTAATTCAAGTTTGTTCAGCTTAATTGATTAGTGTTGCAAATCACGAAAATAATCAATCAATTGATATTATGGTTTGTAATTATTATTAAAACTTTTGATTTTTCCAACTCTCCAAGCATTCAAAATATTGCCATCAAGCACAAAACCCACAATTGGCAATCTGTGTTCTGCCGACAGTGGGTATCGGCATTATAATTATTTGATCCAGCATGGTATGGTGATTAAAGAGGGTTGTTTTGTGATTCGAGGATTTGGATTCAATTCCTGTTACCTCCAAATTTTCTCACCCTTTCAGTAGTGAGGATATTATATTTGTTTCTTTGTTTTCTAGAAAAGCACAAAGATTTTCTGCCATTGTCCCTAATTCTGAACTGATGACTAGAGGGAAGGCAACTGGTTTTTTACATCGTGATATGTTTCTAATTGAGAAATGCAAAACTGTATTCTTTAATGTTGAATAAGATATAAAATCTGTGTTACACATTGTCATTTATAATTTGTGTAGTTTTATTCTTTAGTGTTAAGTAAACTAGAAATTGACTTTTTCATATTGTGCATGTGCG
>NW_013838608.1:0-402 GCF_000517525.1 Limulus polyphemus
AGGCACTTTTTTTGGTAGGTAAATAATTTATATAAAGCATTTTATTCATTATTACACGAAAGTAAGTAGGTGTAATGACGAATTTTTTTCTACTGTTGTACACTATCAATATTACTTTCGCAGTTAATAAACGAATTATTTCGGCACGTGCTCTTTTTATGTATTAAAAGAAAAGGAATCAGATAATGCAGTCAATTTATACTGCTTTCTGTGTGTGTGTGGAAGTAGAACTCTTAAAAGACTATTGTTCACTAGTTTCAGTAAAGGTTCTATATTTAATTTAGACGAGTCTGTTAAACTTTCAAAGAAGTATATGCAGAAAAGTCTTCAAATTTTGAAATGATAGGCTATACGGCAGCACTTCTAATCAAATAATGAATAAGACGTCAATAAAAAAAACTA
>NW_013838609.1:0-401 GCF_000517525.1 Limulus polyphemus
TTAAATCTCTGTCGTAGGTGACTCAATGTCTTCTTAACTCCGAGATGTCCTTCTGTTAAACTATCATGGGATTGACGCAGCACAACTACCCGTAACGTTCTCGGTATAACTGTTTGCCGGGTCGTCACTTTCCCATCTGCAGTTCCCATCTCCGGAGAAGAATATCATCTTCAAGCTTCAACTGGTCCCATTTGCCCAATTGTTCTTTGTCACAGGGCTTAAGCTAGACACTTTCTCCCAAGCAGGGTGCAAAACACTTGCTTGTAGAAAATTAATTATTGGTTTCAAATCTTGTTCTTTCTCCTGTTCTGCTTTAATAGCTATACTTGGTTCCGCTTCACCATCTTCAACTCCTTCAGTCACTTTGACTTCAGCTTGATGGCACCTGGTTAGTTCAACCT
>NW_013838610.1:0-403 GCF_000517525.1 Limulus polyphemus
ATGTTATAATTTGTGTTCATTCTACAATGAAAAAGGCATAATGTATGTTTATTTCCTAATATTTTATGGTGGTTGCAAGATCAGTCAAATTTACCAAACCTGTGCACAGATTAATTACTGAAAATAACAGATAAAATATAAAGTTTTTTTCTTAAGAAATGTTTGATAACTATCAAAAACTATTATAAAGATTTTGCATGTGAAATTTCAAAATTTTCTGATGCATAAAAGTATTTTTAATCTTAAAATGAAAATTACTTTGCATGACAGATAGACAAGATGTGAAAAAAAAGGCATGAAAGAAACATTGCTTTACAAACCTTAAGACTTAATAAAAAAAATTTATATTGTGCATATGAAAGCATTGTAATGTTTACTGATAATCTGCCAAGTTTCTTTAACA
>NW_013838611.1:0-401 GCF_000517525.1 Limulus polyphemus
TTCCTGTGAGTTAGCGGTTCGATTTCCCACGGAAGGCAGATCACAGGTAGCCTATTGTATAGCCCCCCCCCCAGTAGCACAGCGGTATGTCTGCGGACTTACAACGCTAGAAATCGGATTTCGATACCCGTGTTGGGCAGAGCACAGATAGCCCATTGTGTAGCTTTGTGCTTAACTTCAAATAAACCAAAACCTATTGTATAGTTTTGTGCTAAAGAAAACAAACTTGTCAAGAGAGCCACTTGGGATAGCATTCTTTTACATCTTTTTAAACTTAATTTTTGAGGAATACATATTATCAGTAAAACAAGGAAGCAGGTATGAGGAATACATATTATCAGTAAAACAAGGAAGCAGGTATGAGGAATACATATTATCAGTAAAACAAGGAAGCAGGTAAA
>NW_013838612.1:0-399 GCF_000517525.1 Limulus polyphemus
GTCTACTTCTATCATAAACCCATATATGACAGCAACTTTAGTTCAGGAGGAAATATCCTTCATTCGTAAACCAAAAACACAGCAGTAATTACACTTTAGGAGGGCGTCTACTTCTATCATAAACCCATATATGACAGCAACTTTAGTTCAGGAGGAAATATCCTTCATTCGTAAACCCAAACACAGCAGTAATTACACTTTAGGAGGGCGTCTACTTCTGTCATAAACCCATATATGACAGCAACTTTAGTTTAGGAGGAAATATCCTTCATTCGTAAACCAAAAACACAGCAGTAATTATACTTTAGGAGGGCATCTACTTCTGTCATAAACCCATATATGACAGTAACTTTAGTTTAGGAGGAAATATCCTTCATTCGTAAACCCAAAACACAGCAG
>NW_013838613.1:0-401 GCF_000517525.1 Limulus polyphemus
TTCGGTAACTAGAGTTAAACCTAAGTGTTCATGGAGTAGTTGTACAAGTAAGGCTAAAGATGAGTATAGCGGATATAAATTCTGTAACCAGAGTTACACCTAAATGTCCATGGAGTAGTTGTACCAAGTAAGGCTAAAGATGAATTTGGTGGTTACAAATTCGGTAACTAGAGTGACACCTAAGTGTTCATGGAGTACTTGTACCAAGTAAGGCTAAAGATGAGTATGGTGGTAATAAATTCGGTAACTAGAGTTACACCTAGGTGTTCATGGAGTTGTTGTACCAAGTAAGGCTAAAGATGAGTATGGGGGTTGTAAATTCGGAAACTAGAGTTACACCTAGGTGTTCATGGAGTAGTTGTACCAAGTAAGGCTAAATATGAATATGGTGGTTATAAATT
>NW_013838614.1:0-511 GCF_000517525.1 Limulus polyphemus
TCTTGTCTTCTTTTTGATAGTACATAGTATTGTTAAATCTTGTTTCTTCTTATTGAGATTAAACGGTATTGATAAATCTTGTGTCTGCTCATTGACAGTACACAGTATTTGTAAATCTTGTCTTCTTATTGATAGTACACAGTATCGTTAAATCTTGTGTCTTCTTTTTGACAGTACAAAGTATTGATAAATCCTGTATCTTCTTATTGACAGGACACAGTATTTTTAAATCTTGTGTCTTCTTATTGACAGTACACAGTATTGATAAATCCTGTATCTTCTTATTGACAGGACACAGTATTGTTAAATCTTGTCTCTTCTTATTGACAGGACACAGTATTGTTAAATCTTGTGTCTTGTTATTGACAGTACACATTATTGATAAATCCTGTATCTTCTTATTGACAGGACACAGTATTGTTAAATCTTGTGGCTTGTTATTGACAGGATACAATATTGTTAAATTTTGTGTCTTCTTATTGACAGTACACAGTATTGATGAATCCTTTAT
>NW_013838615.1:0-401 GCF_000517525.1 Limulus polyphemus
GGTCATTATATAAAAAATATAGTATATATATATAAAACACAGCTTCAAGTTAAGCTTTTAGGTCGAATAGCACCTAACATATACTAAAAGTTAGATAAAGTAACTGAAACATGGCAGTCTTTACTCTAAGGTTATGTATAGCTTGATGTGCTATTGGAAAATACTGGCAACTAAAACTGATCAAAGAAATCGAAAGGAACTTCATATGAACCTACATGTGCTTTGTGTTCTATATTTCTGTTTGGATGCTATTAATAACTTCTAATCAAAATAAGTTACCTACATTGAACTAAACACCAACCCAGTAATACGTATAGCTTATTTAATACACTGTTCTGATTATAATGGTTATAATATTGTTTCGTCAGTTTGGTATCACAGTAATATCTCACGGGGTTCGG
>NW_013838616.1:0-399 GCF_000517525.1 Limulus polyphemus
CATCCCTCATCTAATAGAAGAAGAGGAAGAACTTCTTTTCACCCCTACGTGGTTTCTTCTGCATCCCTCATCTAATAGAAGAAGAGGAACAACTTCTTTTGACCCCTACGTGGTGTCTTCTGCATCCCTCATCTAATAGAAGAAGAGGAACAACTTCTTTTGAAAACAACGTTGTGTCTTCTGCATCCCTCATCTAATAGAAGAAGAGGAACAACTTGTTTTGACCACTACGTGGTGTCTTCTGCATCCGTCATCTAATACAAGTAGAGGAACAACTTGTTTAGACCACTACGTGGTGTCTTCTGCATTCCTCATCTAATAGAAGATGAGGAACAACTTCTTTTGACCACTACGTGGTGTCTTCTGCATCCGTCATCTAATAGGAGAAGAGGAACAACT
>NW_013838617.1:0-401 GCF_000517525.1 Limulus polyphemus
TAGAAGAAGGATGGGACCCAACGTTGATGTGTGGACTTCAGGGCTCTTAACAGCATAACCGTAAAAGACTCATACCCACTGCCAAGAATTGATGATACTCTTGATGCCCTAAGTGGAGCCAGGTGGTTTTCAACACTGGACTTAAAGTCAGGTTTCCCTCAAGTAAAAATGGCTGAAGCAGATAGACCCAAGACAGCATTTAGTTATGGCCAAGGTCTCTGGCAATACCGAGTGATGCCATTCGGGCTCAGTAATGCTCCAGCAACATTTGAGAGGCTGATGGAACGAGCATTGGAGGCCTACAATTGAGGATAGCCCTAGTGTACCTGGACGATGTCATTGTATTTGCAACAACTTTTGATGAGGAAATGCCCCGGCTGGAGGAAGTATTCAAGCGTTTC
>NW_013838618.1:0-424 GCF_000517525.1 Limulus polyphemus
TACCAAGTAAGGCTAAAGATGAATTTGGTGGTTATAAATTCGGTAACTAGAGTGACACCTAAGTGTTCATGGAGTAGTTGTACCAAGTAAGGTTAAAGATGAGAATGGTGGTTATAAATTATTTAACTAGAGTTACACCTAAGTGTTCATGGAGTAGTTGTGCCAAGTAAGGATAAAGATGAGTAAGGTGATTATAAATTCAATAACTAGAGTTACACCTAGGTGTTCATGGAGTTGTTGTACCAAATAACACTAAAGATGAGTATGGGGTTACACATTCAGTAACTAGAGACATACCTAGGTGTTCAAAGAGTAGTTGTACCAAGTAAGACTAAAGATGAGCATGGTGGTTATAAAATCGGAAACTAGAGTTACACCTAGGTGTTCATGGAGTAGTTGTACCAAATAACGCTAAAGAGAGTAT
>NW_013838619.1:0-401 GCF_000517525.1 Limulus polyphemus
ATATTAAAGCTTGCTTGTTTGTTTTGAATTTCGCACAAAGTTACACGAGGGCTATCTGCGCTAGCCGTCCCTAATTTAGCAGGTTTTACGATATTCATACAGGTATTGAAAAATGTTAACCCTATTCAGTAGTTACCTAATAACGTCACCGTATTTCCCACTTTCTAGAAGAAACGTAAAACATTTTAGTCACGTGAGAGTGATATAACTTTCGAAATAAGCTTCTGTACTGGATTAATCTCTTACGTAAAGATGTTTGGATGGAGTTCATGAGGTTATTGTCACACATTGTTTTTGAATTTCGCGCAAAGCTACACGAGGGCTATCTGCGCTAGCCGTCCCTAATTTAGCAGTGTACGACTAGAGGGAAAGCAGCTAGTCATCACTACCCACCGCCAACT
>NW_013838620.1:0-401 GCF_000517525.1 Limulus polyphemus
CCTGACAAGGTGGAAGCAGTGCATGACTGGCCAACACCAGACAATGTGGGAGAGTTGAGAAGTTTCTTGGGACTCTGTACCTATTACCGGAAGTTTGTGAAGGACTTTGTAACTATAGCTGCTCCACTACATGATTTGATTAAAAAAGGCCAGAAGTTTGAATGGACAGTCTCTTGCCAGCATTCTTTCAAAACATCGAAAGAAAAATTGGCCTCTGCTCCACTTTTAAAGCTTCCAGATCCCTCACTGCCGTACATACTGAATTGTGATGCTAGTAATGCCGGAATTGGAGGAGTGTTGTCTCAGAAAGTGGGCGAAAACGAACATGTGGTGGCCTACTTCAGTAGAGTTTTGAGTAGACCAGAGAGGAACTACTGTGTAACACGGAGGGAACTCCTTGG
>NW_013838621.1:0-400 GCF_000517525.1 Limulus polyphemus
CTATTTTTCTCAGTAGTATGTTCTCATACATACACCTAGAAAACACACACACAAAATACAGCTCTTAGAAAATATTTTGTTTCTAGATAAAAGTTACCAAACAATATTATTTAAACAAAATTATACTCCAACTCATAAAAAAATTAGTGATTGACTCAAAGTTTTGTTACAACAGCGGAAGTCATGTGACGCTACTAACACGTCATGAGATTCTAGAAGGATCATGTCTGTTCGTGGCAACTCTAGTCTTTTCTACACGCCTTCTATTTTTGTATATATATAAGCAGGCAAATGAAGTGACGGCATAAAGATAATTGCAGACAGGCAGAGATAGAGAAGGATAATCGAGTCAATCCGTAAGAAAAGTGTGTAAATCATTGTGAATTATAGCGCGTGTTTA
>NW_013838622.1:0-806 GCF_000517525.1 Limulus polyphemus
GTGAGCTGACACTTAAGGAAGGGGCATTGTTGGGCGTGTGCCAGGAGGTAGAGCCAGTCAATGTTAAAGCAAAAAATACAACTGTAAAGAAAGGACATACACTTCCAGAATATTTGACTGACCTCTATAAGAAGGGCATAGTCCATTTGTCATCATCACAGGCTCTTCAGGTAAAAGAACTTTTGGCAAATTATGCTGACGTCTTTTCGAAAGGAGATCATGATCTCGGATGAACAAACCTGGTAGAGCACAGAATAAACACAGGCAATTACCGTCCAATAAAGATCCCTCCAAGGAGAATGGCTCCAGCAAAGTGACAAGAGATAGAGAAAGTCGTGGATGGTCTAATCAAGGAAGGGATAGTTGAAAAATCAGATAGTCCCTGGTCAGCTCCTGTCGTACTGTTAAGAGCCCTGAAGTCCACACAGCAACGTTGGGTCCCATCCTTCTTCTGGACTAACCATAACTGAAAAATACTCATACCCACTGCCAAGAATTGATGATACTCTTGATGCCCTAAGTGGAGCCAGGTGGTTTTCAACTCTGGACATAAAGTCAGGTTTCCATCAAGTAAAAATGGCTGAAGCAGATAGACCCAAGACAGCATTTAGTTATGGTCAAGCTCTCTGGCAATACCGGGTGATGCCATTCGGGCTCAGTAATGCTCCAGCAACATTTGAGAGGCTGATGGAACGAGTATTGGAAGGCCTACAATGGAGGATAGCCCTAGTGTACCTGGACGATGTCATTGTATTTGCAGCAACTTTTGACGAGGAAATGTCCCGGCTGGAGGAAGTATTCAAGCG
>NW_013838623.1:0-401 GCF_000517525.1 Limulus polyphemus
AACGTGCCGCATGTGGACGTGCATTGTCGTGGAGAAGAACACCTTTCCGATTGACGAATGAAGTTTTTAATGAAGGGCTTGATTTAAAGGTTCCAATAGCTGACTGTAGATCTCTGCATGGAAAGTTCGCTGTGGATTGAGGAGTTCGAAATGAATTACTCCTTTGCATCACTTTTTGCAGATGGAGTTCAGGTTTTGGGGTCGGAAGTGGTTTTTGTCTAGGATTGAGCCATTGTTTTTGGCGTTTAATATTCACAAAGAGAATCCATTTTTCATCACCGGTGACAATTCTGTCTAAAAATGGTTCACGCACATTACGCGCCAGAAGCAACTTTCACACGTTAGAAACGATGACTATCGGAGAGTTCGTGAGGCACCCAAACACCTTCTTGATGAAGTTT
>NW_013838624.1:0-401 GCF_000517525.1 Limulus polyphemus
ATAGCATGTGAACTTAAAGAGAAAGTGCAGTTCTTGTCACTTTAATAAAAGCATGTGAACTTAAAGATAATGCGCAGTTCTTGTGACTTTAATAAAAACTCGTGAACTTAAAAATAAAGCGCAGTTCTTGTCACTTTAATAATAACTTATGAACTTAAATAGAAAGTGCAGTTCTTGTGACTTTAATAACAACTCGTGAACTTGAAAATAAAGCACTGTTCTTGTAACTTTAATAATAGCAAGTGAACTTAAAGAGAAAGCGCAGTTCTAGTTACTTTAATAAAAACTCGTGAACTTAAAAAGAAAATGCAGTTTTTGTGACTTTAATAATAGCATGTGAACTTAAAGAGAAAGTGCAGTTCTTGTCACTTTAATAATAGCATGTGAATATAAAGAGAAAG
>NW_013838625.1:0-401 GCF_000517525.1 Limulus polyphemus
CATGTTGAATAATGATAATTTAATAAACCCATTAGTGCATTTATATACTATATTGTATATAGCATTTTGAATAATGATCATTTAATGAACCTATTAGTGCATTTATATACTGTATTGTAAATAACATGTTGAATAATGATAATTTAATAAACCCATTAGTGCATTTATATACTATATTGTATATAGCATGTTGAATAATGATCATTTAATGAACCTATTAGTGCATTTATATACTGTATTGTTAACAGCATGTTGAATAATGATAATTTAATGAGCCTATTAGTGCATTTATATATTATATTGTAAATAGCATGTTGAATAATGATCATTTAATGAACCTATTAGTGCATTTACATACTGTATTGTAAATAGCATGTTGAATAATGATCATTTAACGAACC
>NW_013838626.1:0-401 GCF_000517525.1 Limulus polyphemus
ATGGAGCATAGAATAAACACAGGCAATCAACATCCAGTAACAATCCCTCCGAGGAGAACAGCTCTGCCAAAGCGACAAGATATGGAGAAGGTCATGGATGGCCTAATTAAAGAAGCCATGGTCCAGAAATCAGATAGTACCTGGTCAGCTCCCGTCGTGTATGTCCAGAAAAAGGATGGGACCCAATGTTGTTGTGTGGACTTCAGGGCTCTTAACAGTATATCACCGAAAAGGACTCATACCCACTGCCAAGAATTGATGATACTCTTGATGCCCTAAGAGGAGCCAGGTGGTTTTCAACTCTGGACTTAAAGTAGGGTTTCCATCAAGTAAAAATGGCTGAAGCAGATAAACCTAAGACTGGATTTAGTTATGGCAAAGGTCTCTGGCAATACTGTGTG
>NW_013838627.1:0-400 GCF_000517525.1 Limulus polyphemus
CAAGTGTTTCATTCTTCAATATTATGTACCTTTATATATATATATATATATTAGTCTCACTTGTACATATATAAATACCTATGAGATTCACAATAACACATGCCATTTTCCCTGTAGCTTTAATCTGTTACTATATGTTAGACTAACATATTTTTCATGTTATCTATCCCATATAATTTACAAGAAGGTTTATTAATAATTATCTTATAACTATCGCAATTAATCCCTTCTGTGTCAGGTTTTTTTTGGAAACCAGTTAAAAAAAGGTAGGATTTTTAACAGTTTATTGTAATACATGCTAACATGCAAATAAATTTGGGAATATAATTAAAGATATAGTGAGGAAGTGTTTGACTGAATTGATCTGGGCATATATATATATATATATATATAATTATAA
>NW_013838628.1:0-400 GCF_000517525.1 Limulus polyphemus
ATCACATTATAACGCCCCCACGGCTGAAAGGGCGAGCATGTTTGGTGTGATGCGGATTCGAACCCGCGACCCTCAGATTGTGAGTCGAGCGCCTTATCCACCTGGCCATGCCGGGCCCCTGTACGCGATGGAGAAAAATGGATATCATTGTCGGATTCAGCGTATAGGAATTACTTACTGTAAAACAGAAATATGTAAAAATATCAAGACAATAAAACCATCGCAGGCCTGTGTTATTTATAAAATTAAATAATATCAGCTCAGGCTATATTACATGCTCTTTGTTTGTTTGAAGATAAGCACAAAGCTACGCAATGGGCTATCTGTGCTCTGCCCACCACGGGTATCGAGACCCGGTTTCTAGGGTCGTAAGTCCGCAGACGTACCGCTGTGCCACTGG
>NW_013838629.1:0-400 GCF_000517525.1 Limulus polyphemus
CTTATATATATTGTTAGTAATTGTAGAAACTTTTGTTTATAAACCATTTTTTTGTAATAACTATTTGTAATAACTGTTATTGTAAATTGTACTGTTGTGTGTATATTAAAACGTATTTGTGTTAAAAACGAAAACGGTGTGTACCAATCTTGTTGGCAAATATCATAAACTGACTAAATATCGGCTTTTACTTAACTACTAAATCCAAAGTACAATTTAACTACTAAATTTAAATTTATCAGTTAACTCAATTTTAGACCATTTGAAATTCTAATACGTAACAGTCATAATTTACATGAAATGTTTTTATGGTTAGAATGGAGACACATACAAAAATGAATTTTCAGAATAATCTTTTTTCTTATGTAAACATTTATTTATTTTTTTATACAACAGCGCA
>NW_013838630.1:0-399 GCF_000517525.1 Limulus polyphemus
AGTTTAAACATATCTTAATGGTGCACCACAGAAAAAAAAAAATCTGAAATAATATAGCAGTGGTCTGTTTTTGCTTTTCTCAGAACATGGTAGACTGCAGTTTATCTTCAGTGAAGTATTTGCCATGGTAGAATTAGCTTAGGAATGATGCTTTGGAATGGTTGTATTTGCTTTCATCAGACATTCTCATGGAGGCAAACTCATTACTAAGCTAACCCTATCAGGCCAGAATATTCATGAACAATAATTTATGACCTGTTTTTAAATATAGGTTTCATGATAATAAGCTTGTCAAGTAAAGTTGCAAGGATGAATTGTTAAAGTGAATATGAAACTATTTACTTTCAAAAAAGTATCTTACTTTTACATATACCTAGCTTTTCTGACTTTTCCGATGTA
>NW_013838631.1:0-629 GCF_000517525.1 Limulus polyphemus
TTTTTTCAAGATAAGGAACTATTAAGGTAAGCGCCTTTAGTACTGTTTAACATCAGTAACTAAAGGGTGAAGGTTGGGAGGTTTGTAGAAATGTAAGGTGGCTCATTTCTACTATAAGAATATTTTTTTATCTATATACTACTAAAACAATGAGATTGTTTGTGTGTTTGATTGTCTGTAATTAAATACAGCAAAAACGACGCACAATACCGCCATATTTGAAATGAAATGAGAATAGAAATAGAAAATATCAAGTTTCGTTAAAATCGGGCCACGGGTTACCGAGTTAGCCCCGTTTTTTGGGTCATTTTTATGAAAATTTCTAGATGAATTTAGGTACACTAGATGGTGCCACATATCGGTTTATCTATATCTATTTGTTTTCCACCTGATGAATCGACGCGCCGTTATAACACATTTTCATCTCATCATTTAATTTCTGTTGTGCATATATTGTTGTATAGAAGATATTTTAAAGAAGAAAGAACAACAATAAAATGGACCTACAATATTATTGACTATTTGCAAATAGTAACTATGGAGACGAGGTAATAAAATAAAAATCAAGAAGAGAACAACAACAACATTTTATAAACGAAAACCTCTTGCCGAGCAATGGTTATTATACT
>NW_013838632.1:0-402 GCF_000517525.1 Limulus polyphemus
TTTATAACCATCATACTCATCTTTAGCTTTACTTGGTACAACTACTCCATGAACACCTAAGTGTAACTCTAGTTTCCGAATTTATAACCACCATACTCATCTTTAGCCTTACTTGGTACAACTACTCCATGAACACCTAGGTGTAAGTCTAGTTACCGAATGTGTAACCCCATACTCATCTTTAGCATTATTTGGTACAACAACTCCACGAACACGTAGGTGTAACTCTAGTTACCAAATTTTAACCACCATACTCATCTTTAGCCTTACTTGGTACAACTACTCCATGAACACCTTAGGTGTAACTCTAGTTACCGAATTTATAACCACCATACTCATCTTTTGCCTTACTTTGTACAACAACTACACGAACACCTAGGTTTAACTCCAGTTACAGAATTT
>NW_013838633.1:0-402 GCF_000517525.1 Limulus polyphemus
TCATTGGGCTGAAGTCAAGCCAACTGAAAAAGTTGATGATGATGAATTGGAACTAAATACAGATATCAAAGCAGAACAGGAGAGGGACCAGGATTTGAGGCCAATGAGTGATTTTCCTAAAAGCAAGTGTTTTGCGCCCTGCTTGGGAAAAGGTGTCTAGTCTAAGCCTCGTGACAAAGCACTATTGGGCACAATGGGACCAGTTAAAGCTTGCAGATGGGAAACTACCGATGGGAAGGTGACGACTTGGCAAACAGTTATACCAAGGAAGTTACGGGAAGTTGTGCTGCGTCGATCCCATGATAATTTAACAGGAGGACATCTTGGAATCAAGAAGACATTGAGTCACATACGACAAAGATTTTATTGGATAGGTATGAGGCGAGATGTGGAAGAATGGTG
>NW_013838634.1:0-401 GCF_000517525.1 Limulus polyphemus
TATAGCTGCTCCACTAAATGATTTAATAAAAAAGGACCAGAAGTTCGAATGGACAGTTTCTTGCCAGCATGCTTTCAATACATTGAAAGAAAAAATGGTCTCAGCTCCACTTTTAAAGCTTCCATATCCCTCACTGCCATAAACACTGGATTGTGATGCTAGTAATGTCAGAATTGTAGGAGCGTTGTCTCAGAAAGTGGGTGAAAACGAACATGTGGTGGCCTACTTCAGTAGGGTCCTCAGTAGACCAGAGAGAAACTACTGTGTAACACGGAGGGAACTCCTTGCTTTAGTAAAGAGTCTGACAAATTTTCATCCTTACTTCTATAGGGCTAGGTTTACCATCAGGACAGACCATGCTGCATTACGCTGGTTAAGATCATTAAAGAACCCAGAGAGAT
>NW_013838635.1:0-516 GCF_000517525.1 Limulus polyphemus
CTAATCAAGAGTAAAGTTGAGTTATTCGGGGTTACTGTATAAGATATTACCTAATCAAGAGTAAAGCTGAGTTACTCGGGGCATACTGTATAAGATATTACCTAATCAAGAGTAAAACTGAGTTACTTGGGGCTACTCTATAAGATATTACCTAATCAAGAGTAAAACTGAGTTACTCGGGGGCTACTTCATAAGATATTATCTAATCTAGAGTAAAGCTGAGTTACTCGGGGGCTACTGTATAAGATATTACCTAATCAAGAGAAAAACTAGTTACTCGGGGCTACTGTATAAGATATTACCTAATCAATTGTAAAATTGAGTTACTCGGGGGCTACTGTATAAGATATTACCTTATCAAGAGTAAATCTGAGTTACTTGGGGCTACTGTATAAGATATTACCTAATCAAGAGTAAATCTGAGTTACTCGGGGCTACTGTAGAAGATATTACCTAATCACGAGTAAAACTGAGTTACTCGGGGGCTACTGCATAAGATATTACCTAATCAAGAGT
>NW_013838636.1:0-400 GCF_000517525.1 Limulus polyphemus
GCCAGTAAAGTCCCTCAAACGTCTCTGAAAGCTTCCCTTTTCTGGCCTTGAATACTGATGACTGAACTAACCTTGGTACCTCTGTGCTGGACTTAACATAGGATTCAAATTCAAGAGCTCTGGCCACTGCATCCTGATAATAGAGGGGTGTACTTGCTTTACTTGTATTTTCAGTTGTGGACTGTCCAAGGCATCTACAAACTGATCCCTCAGCAACAAATTGAGGTGATCAAGTGGTGCAGTTGGGTAGGTCTTGTGTGCCCTACTTTCCAAGTCCTGTGCCAGCTATTGCAGGCTCTCCCCTTTAGCACGGACTCTCGTCCTAAACCTAGTATTGTAGACTTTGGACTGATTTTGAGTTCCATACCTGAGTTCTAGAGCCACTACCAGTGCTCTATAG
>NW_013838637.1:0-401 GCF_000517525.1 Limulus polyphemus
GAGTGCCTTAACCACGAGGCCTGGTGAATAAGGTGCTCGAATCGCAATAAGAGGTTTGCGGATTCGAGTTCCCCTCACCAAACATACTCATCCTTTAAGCTCTTGGGGCGTTATAATGTGATGGCTAATACCACTGTTTATTGGTAAAAGAGTAGCCCAAGAGAAGGCGGTGTTGACTAGCTGCTTTCCTTCTAGACAATCACTTCTAAAATAAGTATGACTAGCCCAGATAGCTCTCTTATAGTTTTTCTCGAAATTCAAAACAAAGCAAACCATAACTACTCATCATACAAATTAGTATAGAGAGCGGATGTCATGAACACATTGTCAATCTGTCCAATCACACTGAATGCATAAAATTTCTTTGCTTTTATATTATGATATAAATAAGACAAATTTAC
>NW_013838638.1:0-401 GCF_000517525.1 Limulus polyphemus
CTGGCTCCATTTAGGGCATCAAGAGTATCATCAATTCTGGCCAGTGGGTATGAGTCTTTTTCGGTTATGCTGTTGAGAGCCCTGAAGTCCACACAGCAATGTTGGGTCCCATCCTTCTTCTGTACTAATACAACGGGAGCTGACCAGGGTCTATCTGATTTTTCAACTCTCCCGTCCTTGATTAGACCATCCATGTTCTTCTCTATCTCTTGTCGCTTTGCTGGAGCTATTCTCCTTGGAGGGATCTTTATTGGACAGTGATTGCCTGTTCTCTACCAGGTTTGTGCAGCCGAGGTCATGATCTCCTTTTGAAAAGACGTCAGCATAATTTGCCAAAAGTTCTTTATCCTGAAGAGCCTGTGATGATGACAAATGGACTATGCTTTTCTTATAGAAGTCAG
>NW_013838639.1:0-400 GCF_000517525.1 Limulus polyphemus
TTGAAATATATGTGTATATGTATTTGTCGTTTTCTAATTTAGAGGCTTCATTAATTAATGTAGTTTTTGTTTGTTTTTATTATTTAAGTTTAAAATCGGAGGATAATTCAGAGGAAAGGTTACCTTTATAAACAGGCCACATCCTGTAAAGGAGCAACAAAAGTATATAGGTTCTACTTTTATGCTAAACGTCATCCCCCAAAAGTCTTGGGAAGCACGAAGCTATACAATGGGTTTTCTATGCTGTGCCTACGTGGGTATCAAAACTCAATTTTTAGCGTTATAAGACTGAAGACTTTCCACTGAACCAGTGGAGGCGCTTGAGGAGGGTAAAATAAGACTGACTTCTCGTGGACCTCCAATTCAGCTGGAGACCATATTTTATGGCTGATTATATGTG
>NW_013838640.1:0-421 GCF_000517525.1 Limulus polyphemus
TCAGCTAGTAGTGATTTCTTTTTCAGGTTTGGTATACCATATGAACTGCATTCAGATCAAGGCCATAACTTTGAGTCAGCTGTGTTCCATGAATGCTGCAAGTTGTTTGGCATACGAAAGATCAGGACAACACCACCTCATGGTAGAAAAGTACAATTGGACACTTGGATAGGAATTAGCAAAGTTTTGTAATAGCCACCAAGATGACTGGGATGTCTTACTCCCTCCACTGTTGATGGCCTATAGAACAGCAGAGCATGGAGCCACTGGATACACTGCAGCAAAGTTGATGTTTGGTCGGGAACTTCAGTTGCCAGTGGATCTGATAACAGGATGCCCACCTTACGAAGAGTTGCCTGAAAATGTGTCAGAGTTCGTAAAAGTGTTATCTGAAAGGATTGATGATATTCACCATCAAGTG
>NW_013838641.1:0-401 GCF_000517525.1 Limulus polyphemus
AATCTTTGTCGTAGGTGACTAAATGTCTTCCTAATTCCGAGATGTCCTCCTGTTAAATTATCATGGGATCGACGCAACACAACTTTCCGTAACTTCCTCGGTATAACTGTTTGCCAAGTCGTCACTTTCCCATCTGTAGTTTCCCATCTCCGGACAAGAATACCATTTTCAAGCTTCAACTGTTCCCATTGCGCCCAATAGTGCTTTATCACAGGGCTTAGACTAGACACCTTCTTCCAAGCAGGGCGCATAACACTCGCTTTTAGAAAATTAATCATTGGCTTCTAATCTTGGTCTTTCTCCTGTTCTGCTTTGATATCGATACCTGGTTCCACTTCGTCATCATCAACTCTTTCAGTCGGCTTGACTTCAGCCCATTGGCACCCAATCAGCTCAACCTC
>NW_013838642.1:0-401 GCF_000517525.1 Limulus polyphemus
CTCTCGTTGGCTTCTGCTTCATGTAAAGTTCATCTGCTTCATCAGGAAACGTCCTTTCATTGGTAACAGTCACATCAGTGGTAGTAACTTCATCAAGAGCTTCCCTTCTCATAACCGAGTAGAGTTTCTTCTTCGACAGTGGCTTTTTCAGCAGCATCATTTGTTCCATTGTTCACTTCATCCCAACTGAAATGTTCTGGACCACGATAATGCCAAAAACTGTTGGCATGCACCAACTTTGGCTTACCTTGCCGACTACATTTTATCCAGAAAGTCACGTCTGAGAGATGATCCACTATGTCATATGGGTCTTCCCATGGAGAAGACAACTTAGGAGACTTCCCTTTGGACTTCCTGGGATTATACAACCACACTTTGTCTCCTGGTACAAAGCTGACTTC
>NW_013838643.1:0-399 GCF_000517525.1 Limulus polyphemus
GGTCCAACTTTCGAAAGTGCTCGTGTTATAGGATTTTTATTCATTTCTATCAAGACTTCTTGAACTTATGTTTTTCTTATATTTTTCTAATATCATGAACTATTTACTTCACAGTAGGCTATGTATGCTTGTAACACTAAGATATAATTCTATATATATCATTTGTTAAATGAAGAAAATTCCTTTACCTCCAAGAATATTCGCTGTTCCACATACCCAAAGTACTGTTCCATTAAAGACATAACAAAATTATGAAGTTTGGTTAGGGCCATGTTGTCCATCTTTTCCCTGAAATATAAGTAATGTTAACCTTTCTGTACAAAAAAAAATTATTTATAAAACTTAGTTTCTTTCAATGACGTCTATTTCCATCATAATGTAAGCATCAGGCTTCTAATT
>NW_013838644.1:0-667 GCF_000517525.1 Limulus polyphemus
GATTTAACTATACTGTGTACTGTCAATAAGAAGACAGAAGATTTAACAATACTGTGTACTGTCAATAAGAAGACACAATATTTATAAATACTGTGTAGTATCAAAGGGAACACACAAGATTTAACGATAATGTGTACTCTCAGTAAGAAGACACAAGGATTTAACGATACGGACACATTATTGTTAAATCTCGTGTTTTTTTAATGACAGTACACATTATCGTTGAATATTGTGTCTTCTTATTGACAGTACACAGTTTCGTAAAATCTTGTGTCTTCTTATTGACAGGACACAATATTGTTAAATCTTGTGTTTTTTTACTGACAGTACACATTATCGTTGAATATGGTGTCTTCTTGTTGACAGTACACAGTATCGTTAAATCTTGTGTCTTCTTATTGACAGGACACAGTATCGTTAAATCTTGTGTCTTCTTATTGACAGTGCACAGTATCGTTAAATCTTGTGTCTTTTTATTGACAGTACATAGTATTGTTAAATATTGTGTCTTCTTATTGAGAGTACACAGTATTGTTAAATCTTGGTTCTTCTTATTGACAGTACACAGTATAGTGTCAATAAGAAGACACAAGATTTTACGATACTGTGTACTGTCAATAAGAAGACACAAGATTTAACGATGCTGTGTACTGTCAATAAGAAGACA
>NW_013838645.1:0-400 GCF_000517525.1 Limulus polyphemus
CAGCTTTAAAGCAGGAGACAAGGTGTGGTTGTATAATCCCAGGAAGACCAAGGGGAAGTCTCCTAAGTTGTCTTCTCCATGGGAAGGCCCATATGACATAGTGGATTGTCTCTCAGACGTGACTTTCCGGGTAAAATGTGGTCGGCGAGGTAAACCAAAAGTGGTGCATGCCAACAGGCTTTGGCGTTATCATGATCCAGGACATTTCAGTTGGGATGAAGTGGACCACAGAACAAATGACGCCGCTGAAGACGTGACACCTGAAGAAGCCACCGTTGAAGAAGAAACTCTACTCAGTTTTGAGAAGGGAAACGGTGAAGCTCTTGATGAAGCTACAACCACTGATGTGACTGTTACCGATGATGGGACATTTACTGACGAAGCAGATGAATCCCACATG
>NW_013838646.1:0-400 GCF_000517525.1 Limulus polyphemus
GCTTTCATGCCTTTTTTTTTCCACATCTTGCCTATCTATCATGCAAAGTAATTTTCATTTTAAGATTAAAGATACTTTTACGTATCACAAAATTTTCAAATTTCACATTAAAAATCTATATAACATCCAGATAGTTATCAAACATTTCTTAGAAAAAACTTAATATTTTATCTGTTATTTTCAGTAAGGAATCTCTGTACAGGTTTGGTAGATTTCACCGATCTCATAAACACCATAAAAAATATTAGGAAATAAATATAAATTATGCCTCTTTCATTCTAGAATGAACACAAATTATAACATGAAAAACATAAATGTTTAGATTAAATAGCTTAAATCTCATAACATTATACATTTATATATATTTATTATTTTTATTATATTGACTTTTCAGCCGTGC
>NW_013838647.1:0-403 GCF_000517525.1 Limulus polyphemus
CTGTAAAGAAAGGACATACACTTCCAGAACATTTAACTGACCTCTATCAGAAGAGCATAGTCCATTTGTCATCATCACAGGCTCTTCAGGTAAAAGAACTTTTTGGCAAATTATGCAGACGTCTTTTTCGAAAGGAGATCATGACCTCGGCTGCACAAACCTTGTAGAGCACAGAATAAACACAGGCAATCACCGTCCAATAAAGATCCCTCTGAGGATAATAGCTCCAGCAAAGCGACAAGAGATAGAGAAGGTCATGGATGGTATAATTAAGAAAGGTATAGTCGAGAAATCAGATAGTCCCTGGTCAGCTCCTGTTGTGTTAGTCCAGAAGAAGGATGGGACCCAACGTTGCTGTGTGGAATTCAGGGCTCTTAACAGTATAACCGAAAAGGACTCGTAC
>NW_013838648.1:0-399 GCF_000517525.1 Limulus polyphemus
GAGTTTGGTCTTTATTGATGAAGTATCCTTATTTTAAACCTATGTACTTCTGCCCTGGAGTTTTTAAGGTGTTTTATGCCACACTTATCTTTTACAAGATGTTATTGCTTTTCAGAAATCTTCCTTATTTTTCAAGTGTAGTTGCTTGGATTATTCAGTGATGGAAAATATTTACCATATATATATATATATATATATATTATTGACCTATTATTCATTTTTGATGGTTGAAAATCTCTACAGCCTCTTTAATGACTTTCAATCCAGCTCTCAAGATGCTTGGACGGAAACAGAGCGTGAAAGGAGAACAGGTTCTGGCTGACTATGGACCTGATGAAAGTCTTAACGAAAATGCTGATATAGAATGGGTAAACATGGTAGGTTTATTTTAGTGTAGAT
>NW_013838649.1:0-399 GCF_000517525.1 Limulus polyphemus
GACCACTTTGAGAAATTTAGAGCATATATACAACAGCATATTATGCTTGCTTCCATAATGTGCCACCATGTTTTCAACTCTGATTCGTATATCTCTAGCTCTGATCCCAATTATAATAACGTGCGACCATGTTTTCAACTCTGATCCGTATATCTCTAGCTCTGATCCCTATTATAATAATGTGCCACCATGCTTTCAACTCTGATCCGTATATCTCTAACTCTGATCCCTATTACAATAACGTGCCACCATGTTTTCAACTCTCATCCATATATCTCTAACTCTGATCACTATTATAATAATGTACCACCATGTTTTCAACTCTCATCCGTATATCTCTAACTCTGATCACTATTATAATAATGTGCCACCATGTTTTCAACTCTGATCCGTATATCT
>NW_013838650.1:0-551 GCF_000517525.1 Limulus polyphemus
ACAGGCCTTTTGTTAGAGAATTCTGGAAAAAATAACACTCCTAATAACTTCTACATAATGTGAATTCATTAGAAAGTAAATTAGAAAGTGTCATTAATAAAGAAAAGCTACTGTCACGAAAGTTAAATATTTTTCTTTCATCGCGTTTTTATGTTCTAATTTAACGATCTTTACCCGAAACAATTACAACGGAGAACCACATTGGGCTATATGTTCTCTACACCGCGGGAGTCAACCCCCATATTTTAGCCCTGTAAAACTGAATCTATGAAAACTGACGCAATAGTAGTATTCACTTGGGTGTAACTTAAGCTATGAAAACCGACGTCAGAATAGCATACGTAATTGTAAAGTTGGGTGAAGCTCTCTCCTTGGATGTAACTGAATCTATGAAGACCGATGTCGCAGTAGCATTGATGTTTACATGGTTCGGCGAAGATCCCTTCTTGGATGTAACCAAATCTACGAAGACCAATGTCGCAGTAGCATTGATGTTTACATGGTTCGGCGAAGATCCCTTCTTGGATGTAACCAAATCTACGAAGACCAAT
>NW_013838651.1:0-401 GCF_000517525.1 Limulus polyphemus
TGTCTTCTTATTCATAGTACACAGTATCGTTAAATCTTGGGTCTTTTTGTAGATAGTACACAGTATTGCTAAATCGTGTGTCTTCCTATTGAGAGTACACAGTATTGTTAAGTATTGTGTCTTCTTATTGACAGTACACAGTATAGTTAAATCTTGTGTCTTCTTACTGACAGTACACATTATCGTTAAATCTTGTGTCTTCTTATTGACAGTACACAGTATCGTTAAATATTCTTTCTTCTTATTGACAGGACACATTATTGTTAAATCTTGTGTTTTCTTACTGACATTACACATTATCGTTGAATATTGTGTGTTCTTATTGACAGTACACAGTATCGTTAAATCTTGAGTCCTTTTATTGACAGTACACACTATCGTTAAATCTTGTGTCTTTTTAT
>NW_013838652.1:0-719 GCF_000517525.1 Limulus polyphemus
ACAACTATAATAGACTCACAATCAGCCCTTGACAACTATAATAGACTTATACCAGTCACACTGACACTCATAATAGTTTCGCATCAACGATTGACAACTATAAAAGACTCACACCACTCACACAGACACCTATAACAGTCTCGCATCAGCCCTTTACAACTATAATAGACTCACACCAGTCACACCGACACCTATAATAGTCTTGCATCTGCCTTTGACAACTATAACAGACTCACACCAGTCACGCAGACACCCATAACAGTCTCGCATCAGTCCTTGACAACTATAATAGAATCACAATCAGCCCTTGACAACTATAATAGACTCACAATCAGCCCTTGACAACTATAATAGACTCACACCGACACCCATAACAGTCTCGCATCAGTCCTTGACAACTATAAATGGCTGATTGTGAGTCTATTATAGTTGTCAAGTGCTGATGCGAGACTATTATAGGTGTCAGTGTGACTGGTGTGAGTCTATTATAGTTGTCAAGAGCTGATGCGAGACTGTTATAGGTGTCAGTGTGACTGGTGTGAGTCTATAATAGTTGTCAATCGTTGATGCGAAACTATTATGAGTGTCAGTTTGATTGGTGTGAGTCTATTAACAACTATAATAGACTCACATCAGTCACACTGACACCTATAATACTCTCGCATCAGCGATTGACAACTATAATAGACTCACACCAGTCACACTGACACCTATAAAAG
>NW_013838653.1:0-401 GCF_000517525.1 Limulus polyphemus
AACCAAGATTCGCTCAATTTTCGGACAGTGGAAGAATATGGGTCTGGAGAATGCCTCACCAAGAGTTTTGGCTCAACAGATTGCAGCCAACTGTGGTTTTAGCGTGATGGTTTGGGGAGCTGTTTGGATTGGTGGGAGATCGAGCTTAGTGGAGTGCGTTGACAACATAAATTTTGCGAAATACGTCGAAATATTGGAGGAAGGACTCTTGCCACTTTATTTCTCGGGTTTCGTGGACAAGAACACAACGTTTTTCCAGGAAGATGGTGCACCGTGTCACACTGCTAGAAACACCCAAAAGTGGCAGGAAGAAAATGGTATCCAGAAGTTGCTCTGGCCGAGCCAATCTCCTGACATGAACCCCACTCAAAACCTACTGGGCCATACTCGACCGGCAAGTC
>NW_013838654.1:0-400 GCF_000517525.1 Limulus polyphemus
GTGTAACAGACAATAAATCGTCTCTTAATGTATCTAATTCGCTTTTAAATTTACTAATTTTTTCCATTCGTACTTCTTATTCCTTTCTTGTTCCAGTTGCCACTGCTGTAGTCTCTCTTCTTGTTTCTTTTCTCGTTCTTCTTGTTTATTTTCTTTCTCCTCCAACAACTGCTGTAATTTCTCTTGTTTATTTTGCTGTTCGAGCTGCCATTGTTGCAGGTTTTCTTGCAACTGCTGTTGTCTCTTCTTGTTTCTTTTCTTTTTCCTCTAACAACTGTTGTAATTTCTCTTCTCGTTCTTCTTGTTTATTTTCTCGTTCTTCTTGTTTCTTTTCTTTTTCCTCTAACAACTGTTGTAATTTCTCTTTTTGTTTCTTTTCTCGTTCTTCTTGTTTATTTTT
>NW_013838655.1:0-399 GCF_000517525.1 Limulus polyphemus
TACTGTATTTAAAGAATTAGTTATATATCTGAACTTAATGGAATTTTTATATAATTTTGGAATTATAAAAATGGCAGTTGATAAAAAGAAGAATCTGTTTGTATATTTCATTTGTTAGTGGCTTTCTTTATATTAGTAATAATAGTGTTTTTATTTAAAGTACTTCTTGTAAACGTACTTGTGTTATTAATTTCTTTAGTTAAAATTTATGCATATAATTTTTTTTTCGTATAAAGCCAAATTTACATCCTGCTTTATCAATCAGGGTAATAATAACTTGTTCTTGAACGTTTTTTTTTTTTTATTTTTGAAGATATTAAAAGGAATATCTATTTTATATTGAGATAGATTTAAATTCCTTAATCGATTTTTTAAGGAATTGATGAAATATAATTTCAA
>NW_013838656.1:0-447 GCF_000517525.1 Limulus polyphemus
AAAAGAAGACACAAGATTTAACTATACTGTGTACTCTCAATAAGAAGACACAAGATTTAACGATACTGTGTACTGTCAATAAGAAGACACAAGATTTAGCAATACTGTGTACTATCTATAAAAAGACACAAGATTTAACGATACTGTGTACTGTCAGTAAGAAGACACAAGATTTAACGATACTGTGTTCTGTCAAAAAGAAGACACAAGGTGTAACGATACTGTGTACTGTCAATAAGAAGACACAAGATTCAACGATATTGTGTACTGTCAATAAGAAGACACAAGATTTAACGATACTGTGTCCTGTCAATTAGAAGACACAAGATTTAACAATACTGTGTACTCTCAATAAGAAGACACACGATTTAGCAATACTGTGTATTATCCATCAGAAGACACTATCGTTAAATCTTCTGTGTACTGTCAATAAAAAAGACACAAGAT
>NW_013838657.1:0-401 GCF_000517525.1 Limulus polyphemus
AATTATTGGAGTAATTTAGCTCGTGCACAACACTGTGTTTGATATGTAGGTCATAAAAAATGCCAGTTTTTGTATTTATGGAAGATCCTCTACAATTACTTTATATTTATGGAATATATTCAAATGGTTTGAATAGAATAGTGATACAGTTCATAGTAGTTTCTTATGACACCATTAAGTATGTACTTGTGGCCCGGCATGACCAGGTGGTTAAGGCACTCGACTCGCAATCTGAGGGTTGCAGGTTCGAATCCCCATCCCACCAAACATGTCCGCCCTTTCAGCCATGGGGGGTGTTATAATGTGACGGTCAATCCCACTATTCATTGGTAAAAGAGTAGCCCAAGAGTTGGCGGTGGGTGGTGATGACTAGCTGCCTTCCCTCTAGTCTTACACTGCTG
>NW_013838658.1:0-400 GCF_000517525.1 Limulus polyphemus
ATTAAAGGCTTCACTGTTTCCCTTCTCAAAACCGGGTAGAGTTCCTTCTTCGACAGTGGCTTTTTCAGGTGACACTCTTCAGCAGCATCATTTGTTCTGATATTCACTTCGTCCCAAGTGAAATGTCCTGGACCATGATAACGCCAAAGCCTGTTGGCATGCACCACCTTTGGCTTACCTCGCCGACCACATTTTATCCTGAAAATCACGTCTGAGAGATGATCCACTATGTCATATGGGCCTTACCAAGGAGAAGACAACTTAGGAGACTTCCCTTTGGTCTTCCTGGCATTATACAACCACACCTTGTCTTTTGGTACAAAGCTGACTTCAGTAGATCTCTTATCATAACATAGCTTCATGGAATCAGCAGACGTTTTCAAGTTTGAACTCACTTGAT
>NW_013838659.1:0-495 GCF_000517525.1 Limulus polyphemus
ATTAACATAAGGACTGTAACAGTTTGAACACCTAACAGTACTTAATGAATGTCAACTGATATAATTGTTATATGAGTGTGTAGTAAGGGCTAGGTATTCAAACTGTTACAGTCCTTACATACACAAGGCCCAGCATGGCCAGGTGGTTAGGGCACTCAACTCGCAATCTGTTGGTCACGGGTTCGAATCCTCGTCACACCAAACATGCTCACCCTTTCAGCCATGGGGGCATTATAATGTGATGGTCAATCCCACTATTCGTTGGTAAAAGAGTAGCCTAAGAGTTGGCGGTGGGTGGTGATGACTAGCTGCGTTCCCTCTAGTCTTACACTGCTAAATTAGGGACGGCTAGCGCAGATAGCCCTCGTTTAGCTTTGCGCAAATTTCAAAACAAACAAACAAACCTTACCTACACAACTGACATAATTGTTATGTAGCTAAGGGCTAGGTGTTCAAACTGTTAACTGATATAATTGTTATATGAGTGTGTGTATG
>NW_013838660.1:0-401 GCF_000517525.1 Limulus polyphemus
TGACTTCTAACGGCACTGATATGTCTGCATTAGGGTTTAGCTGCGGGCTCTGTAAGGGGCTTGCCATTGTCTGGGGCTGGTTAAGTCGATGGTTAATTTATCCTCCTTGTGTAAAAGACAATAAATCGTCCTTTAACGTATCTAATTCGCTTTTAAATTTTCTAATGTTTTTCATTTGTACTTCTTGTTTCCTTTTTTGTTCCAGTTGTCACTGCTGTAGTCTCTCTTCTTGTTTCTTTTCTCGTTCTTCTTGTTTCTTTTCTTTTTCCTCCAACAACTGCTGTAATCTCTCTTGTTTATTTTGCTGTTCGAGCTGCCATTGTTGTAGGTTTTCTTGCCACTGCTGTAATCTTTCTTCTTGTTTCTTTTCTCGTTCTTCTTGTTTCTTTTCTTTTTCCTCT
>NW_013838661.1:0-400 GCF_000517525.1 Limulus polyphemus
ACTAGTTATTTTTCCTTTTAATCCACTCGGACTTAAAGAAACACATGTAGATTTCTTGTAAATAGATGAGTTAATAAACACATTGGCTGCTGATTTAATTCATCAGTAGGTCATAGAACTATACAAGATATTGGGTCCTATTTAATCCACTCGTACTTAAGGAAACACATGTAGATATGTTGTAAATAGATGAGTTAATTAACACATTGGCTGAACAATAAAGTCAACAGTGGGTCACAGAAGGATATACGTTATTTTCTCCTATTTAATCCACTCGGACTTAAGGAAACACATGTAGAATTGTTGTAAATAGATGAGTTAATTAAATAATTGGCTGCTGACTTAAGTCATCAGTGGGTCCTAGAACTATACTAGCTATTGGGTCCTATTTAATCCACTC
>NW_013838662.1:0-401 GCF_000517525.1 Limulus polyphemus
AAATTGACTGAACTGTAACGTGAATAGTAGACCAAGATTGACTGAACTTTAACGTGAATAGCAGACCAAGACTGACTGAACTGTAACGTGAATAGTAGACAAAGATTGACTGAACTGTAACGTGAATAGTAAACCAAGATTGACTGAACTTTAACATGAATAGTAGACCAAGATTGACTGAACTGTAACGTGAATAGCAGACCAAGATTGACTGAACTGTAACGTGAATAGTAGACCAATATTGACTGAACTGTAACGTGAATAGCAGACCAATATTGACTGAACTGTAACGTGAATAGTAGACCAAGACTGACTGAACTGTAACGTGAATAGTAGACCAAGATTGACTGAACTGTAACGTGAATAGTAGACCAAGATTGACTGAACTGTAACGTGAATAG
>NW_013838663.1:0-402 GCF_000517525.1 Limulus polyphemus
TAGTCATCATCAAGAACTCTGCTTTAGTATAGTAGTTTTTAAATACATCAGACAATATTTTTCAACCTTACTAATCATCAAGAAGTCTGCGTTAGTATAGAACTTTTAAATCCATAAACAATATTTTTCCATTACTCATCATCAAGAAGTCTGCGTTAGTATAGAAGTTTTAAATCCATAAGACAATTAATTTACCATTACTCATAAAAAAGAAGTCTGTGTTAGTGTTAAAGTTTTAAATCCATAAGACAATATTTTTATTATTAATCATTATCAACAAAACTGGTTCGTGTATAAGTTTTAACTCCATTAGACAATATATTTACCATTACTCATCATCAAGAAGTCTGTGTTAGTACTGAAATTTTAAATTAATAAGAAAATATTTTTACCGTTACTCAT
>NW_013838664.1:0-401 GCF_000517525.1 Limulus polyphemus
GTAGTGGTTGGTGTTGAGCAACGCCCTCCAACCCCCATCGTGAAAGTCCCAACAGCTAGGTGTAAAATGCCAAGCACACACAGCGTCTATGTGACAGGAAAGCTGGATGGCCAAAGGTGCAACTTTGTCATAGATTCTGCGTCTCAGCAAACCCTTGTGATCATCAAGGTGTTACATCATGAAGGAGTACCAGAAGCCATAGAGAAGCTCTGTGGTGTGACAGGACATTCTACAAGATTGTGGGGACCAGTGTGGGTGACTATTGAGCTCATGGGCATAAAAAACAGACAGAAAGTATACTTGGCTGACATGGAAGACGAATGCATATTAGGATTGGACTATCTACTACCAAGGAAGTTTGTAATTGATTTTGATAAAATGGCGTTTGGGAACAACAAAGG
>NW_013838665.1:0-399 GCF_000517525.1 Limulus polyphemus
TCCACCTTTAACATTTGTGTTACTATAATTATGGAGTTGATAGACTAGGAGGGGCAGCATCCACCTTTAACATTTGTGTTACTATAATTTGGAGTTGATAGACTAGAGGGGGCAGCATCCACCTTTAACACTTGTGTTACTATAATTTGGAGTTGATAGACGAGAGGGGGCAGCATCCACCTTTAACATTTGTGTGACTATAATTTGGAGTTGATAGACTAGAGGGGGCAGCATATACCTTTAACATTTGTGTTACTATAATTTGGAGTTGATAAACTAGAGGGGACAGCATCCACCTTTAACATTTGTGTTACTATAATTTGGAGTTGATAAACTAGATGGGACAGCATCCACCTTTAACATTTGTGTTACTATAATATGGAGTTGATAGACTAGAGG
>NW_013838666.1:0-401 GCF_000517525.1 Limulus polyphemus
TTATCAAAATTTCGGTTACTGTCGATATTACTGTTGTTGGTTTTTGTCTTCAATTATATTATAAACAAAGAAAAGCTTTAAGAATAATATCATTCAAACAAAATTCCAACTATTAATAGCCGTGAAGTCTTCTTTTCAAATGAACTCCACCTTTTGAATTGTTTTTACTCTGGGTTAGCGAAAGTTAATTTTTTTAGCATTTATAGTGACATAATGTTTTTCGAGAATACTATAATGTCTTAATTTTGAGTTTTCCGACGAAATAAGCACTATCGGATGTTTTTCTATTAATTTTGCGTCAAAAAAACCCTTTTTTCCATTTTCTAAAAAAATTCATATTTTTACCAAAAACCAAAGGCTATAGCCCTTGTTTTTCACAAATTTTGAAAAAAATTGTTTTC
>NW_013838667.1:0-401 GCF_000517525.1 Limulus polyphemus
CGGAAATAATTAACACACGGAGACGTAACAAATTAGGTGGTCAGAAAAGTAGGGAGTAAAAAAAAAATGGAAACGAGAAGCGTCAAATCAAACTACAGCATAGCAGACTTGATGGCTGCAATACAAGAGCAGCAAAAGAAACAAGAAGAAGAGAAATTAAACAAGAAGAGAAATTACGGCAGTTGTTAGAGGAAAAAGAAAATAAACAAGAAGAACGAGAAAATAAACAAGAAAAGAAACAAGAAGAACGAGAAATTAAACAAGAAGAGAAATTACAGCAGTTTTTTTGAGGAAAAAGAAAAGAAACAAGAAGAACGAGAAGAGAAATTACAACAGTGGTTGGAGGAAAAAGAAAAGAAACAAGAAGAGAAATTACAGCAGTGGTTGGAGGAGAAAGAAAA
>NW_013838668.1:0-399 GCF_000517525.1 Limulus polyphemus
ATAGCACGAGTTGAGTGACGACAAGCTGTAGGTATAGCACGAGTTGAGTGACGACAAGCTGTAGGTATAGCACGAGTTGAGTGACGACAAGCTGTAGGTATAGCACGAGTTGAGTGACGACAAGCTGTAGGTATAGCACGAGTTGAGTGACGACAAGCTGTAGGTGTGACACGAGTTGAGTGACGACAAGCTGTAGGTGTGACACGAGTTGAGTGACGACAAGCTGTAGGTGTGACACGAGTTGAGTGACGACAAGCTGTAGGTGTAGCACGAGTTGAGTGACGACAAGCTGTAGGTGTAGCACGAGTTGAGTGATGACAAGCTGTAGGTATAGCACGAGTTGAGTGATGACAATCTGTAGGTGTAACACTAGTTGAGTGACGACAAGCTGTAGGTGTA
>NW_013838669.1:0-400 GCF_000517525.1 Limulus polyphemus
AGGTGTTCATTGAGTAGTTGTACCAAGTAACGCTAAAGATGTGTATGGTGGTTTCACATTCAGTAACTAGAGTTATACCTAGGTGTTCATGGAGCAGTTGTTCCAAGTAAGGCTAAAGATGAGTATGGTGGTTAAAAATTGGAAACTAGAGTTACACCTAGGTGTTGAGGGAGTAGTTGTATCAAGTAAGGCTAAAGATGAGTATGGTGGTTATAAATTCGGTAACTAGAGCTACGCCTAGGTGTTTGTGGAGTTGTTGTACCAAATAACGCTAAAGATGAGTATGGGGTTACACATTCAGTAACTAGAGTTTCACCTAGGTGTTCATGGAGCAGTTGTACCAAGTAAGGCTAAAGATGAGTATGGTGGTTATAAATTCGGTAACTAGAGTTACAACAAG
>NW_013838670.1:0-401 GCF_000517525.1 Limulus polyphemus
GATCAATAGAAGTTGTTCCTCTTCTTCTACTAGATGACAGATGCAGAAAACACCATGTAGTGGTCAAAACAAGTTGTTCCTCTTCTTCTATTAGATGACGGATGCAGAAGACACCACGTAGTGGTCAAAACAAGTTGTTCTTCTTCTTCTATTTGCTGAGGGATGCAGAAGACACCATGTAGTGGTCAAAAGAAGTTGTTCCTCTTCTTCTACTAGATGACAGATGCAGAAAACACCATGTAGTGGTCAAAACAAGTTGTTCCTCTTCTTCTATTAGATGACGGATGCAGAAGACACCACGTAGTGGTCAATAGAAGTTGTTCCTTTTCTTCTATTATATGAGGGATGCAGAAGACACCACGTAGGGGTCAAAAGAAATTGTTCCTCTTCTTCTATTAGAT
>NW_013838671.1:0-402 GCF_000517525.1 Limulus polyphemus
TGGCACAGGACCTGAAGAGCATGGCACACAAGGCCTACCCAACTGCACCACCCGATCTCCTCAAGTTGTTGCTGAGGGATCAGTTTGTAGATGCCTTGGACAGTCCACAACTTAAGATACAAATGAAGCAAGCACACCCCTCTACCATGCAGGATGCAATGGCCAAAGCACTCGAAATTGAATCCTACATTAAGTCCAGCACAGAGTTACCAAGGTTGGTACAGTCATCTGGATTCAAGGCCAGAAAAGGTCAGCTTTCAGAGAAGTTTGAGGGACTTTGAGAGCTCAATGTTGGAAACTTCAGCACAGGGGTGATGATACAGCAGGAAAGGCTGCTACCCAGAAAGGCTGTTAGAACTGTGGGGAGCAAGGACATCTGAGGAGCCAGTGTAAGAAAAATAA
>NW_013838672.1:0-924 GCF_000517525.1 Limulus polyphemus
TATGGTGGTTATAAATTCGGTAACTATAGTTATACCTAGGTGTTCATGGAGTAGTTGTACCAAGTAAGGCTAAAGATGAGTATGGTGGTTATAAATTCGGTAACTATAACTCTTGTTACCGAATTTATAACCACCATATTCATCTTTATCCTTACTTGGTACAACAACTACATGAACACCTAGGTGTAACTCCCATGAATACTTAGTTGAGTAGTTGTACCAAGTAAGGCTAAAGATGAGTATGGTGGTTATAAATTAAATTTATAACCACCATACTCATCTTTATCGTTATTTGGTTCAACAACTCCACGAATACCTAGATGTAACTCTAGTTACCGAATTTATAACCACCATACTCATCTTTAGCCTTACTTGGTACAAGTACTCCATTAACAACTAGGTGTAACTCTAGTTACAGAATTTATAACCACCATACTCATCTTTAGCCTACTTGGTACAACTACTCCAGGAACACCTAGGTGTAACTCTAGTTACAGAATTTATAACCACCATACTCATCTTTAGCCTTACTTGGTACAACTACTCCATATAATACCTAGGTATAACTCTAGTTACCGAATTTATAACAACCATACTCATCTTGAGCCTTACTTGGTACAACTACTGCATGAACACCTAGGAGTAACTCTAGTTACAGGGGTAATTAGAGCTACACCTAGGTGTTCGTGGAGTTGTTATACCAAATAACGCTAAAGATGAGTATGGGGTTACACATTCAGTAACTACAGTTACACCTAGGTGTTGATGAGTAGTTGTACCAAGTAAGGCTAAAGATGAGTATGGTGGTTATAAATTCGGTAACTAGAGTTACACCTAAGTGTTCATGGAGTAGTTGTACCAAGTAAAGCCAACGACGAGTATGGTGGTTATAAATTCTGTAACTAGAGTTACACTAGGTGTTCG
>NW_013838673.1:0-400 GCF_000517525.1 Limulus polyphemus
GTATTGTTACGACAGCGGAGGTCACGTGACGCTAGTAACACGTCATATTCTCGAAGGTTCGTGAATGCTCGAGCGGTTACTAGATTTCGGTATTCTTGTATATATAAGACCGGTAAGAAGTGACGGCAACAATGTAATTGAACTGCGGACAGAGAGAGACGCATTGTTGAGTCGAGCACGTGAGTCGTTCGTTGTGAATTATAGCATTTGTTATAGCGTGACTGTGAAAATTAAGTGTATTGCAAAGTTGTATTCAAAAAGAATAAACCAGTTTTATTTAAGAAAGGACTTGTATCGCTTACGTTTCTTCGGAAAGAATTTTTACGGATAATTAACTAACGACCAGATACGTAACAAATTGGTGTCAGGAGTGGGATGGAAAAAGAAAAAAATAGAAACG
>NW_013838674.1:0-397 GCF_000517525.1 Limulus polyphemus
ACGGTGAAGCTCTTGATGAAGTTACTACCACTGATGTGACTGTTACCGACGATAGGACATATTCTGATGAAGCTGATGAACCCCACGTGAAGCAAAAGCCAACAAGACGGAAGAAGATAAGTCCCGTAAAATTAAGAGACTTTATTGAATTGTAATTTTGTGATTGTAACTCTGTACATTTAATTAAGTTATTTTTAATTGTTATTGGTTTATCGTATGTGGCTATTGTTCGGGACGAACAATACTAAGGAGGGGGCAGTGTTGCGTCAGCGAGGTCACGTGACTAGTGTCACGCCACTTTTCTAGAACTATCTTGTTCCTTCGTGAATGCCCTAGCATTTACCAGATATATATTTGTCTGGTATATATATATAAGACGCTCATAACGTGACAGGGG
>NW_013838675.1:0-574 GCF_000517525.1 Limulus polyphemus
TGGTTTACTAAAGTCAACGTTTTCGTTACCTGAGTATTGTCACATTCATACAAAATAATAAAATAAAACCTGTCTTTATACATTCCCTTATATTAAACGTTTTACTTTTTATTGATGTGTTTATTTCTAAAACATCTTTATTGTTCAGTTTTACACGTATAAACACAACATGGTTATACACTAGTCCTTAAAGAGATAGTCTCGTTTAAACGTGAGCTGTCCCTATACACTAGTCCTTAAAGAGATAGTCTCGTTGAAACGTGAGCTGTCCCTATACACTAGTCCTTAAAGAGATAGTCTCGTTTAAACGTGAGCTGTCCCTATACACTAGTCCTTAAAGAGATAGTCTCGTTTAAACGTGAGCTGTCTCTATACACTAGTCCTTAAAGAGATTGTCTAGTTTAAACGTGAGCTGTCCCTATACACTAGTCCTCTCCTTGTTTTACGTCATTTATTGATTTTTATGGATACAGTTATTAGACTATTCACCAAAGTTGGTGTGAGGCAACAGTTATTAGACTACTCACCAAAGTAGGTGTGAGGCAACAGTTATTAGACTACTCACCAAAGTAGG
>NW_013838676.1:0-401 GCF_000517525.1 Limulus polyphemus
ATTTCAGCCTCTCCTCGAAAGACAACTCCTCCATCCCAGGCATCATTCTAGTAACCCTTCTCTGAACCCTTTCCAAAAATTCAATGTCTATCCTAAGGTAAGGAGCCCAAGACTGAACACAATATTCCAAATGTAGCCTAACCAGTGACCTATACAATGACATTATAACCTCTTTAGACTTGTATTCAATATTTTTGTTAATACAACCTAAAATCATATTTGCACTACAACGAACAACAGCACACTGATTGGGTGGCTTTAGAGACTGATCAACTATTACACCAAGATCCCTTTTCTTCATAACACAAATCTTCATATCATAAATCAGCAGCATCCTCTTCACAGTTAGCAACACCCAAGACCTTAATATCATCTGCAAATTTAGTAATTTATTGACAATT
>NW_013838677.1:0-565 GCF_000517525.1 Limulus polyphemus
CTTGGAAAATATAACATGTAAAATAAATGTACGGGGAACCTACTCTGAGGCATTTTGCCCAGAGGCAGGCGTACTCCAAGGAGGAGTAGTTAGCCCTATTCTATTCATCATGTATGTAAGTAATATGCCTTTAAAAGATTCAAATCACAGCTGTGCATCACAATTCGCAGACGATGTGGCGATCTGGAAAAGTGCCCCCACCCCATCCATAGCAACAACTAATCTACAGCCAGTTTTAAATAATATAGAAGAGTATTGTCAGAAATATCGAATAAAAATAAACGCCCCGAAAAACCAACTACTTACCTTCTTCCTCTTACAACTGTTTTAATTTCTCCTCTCGTTCTTCTTGTTTCTTTTGCTGTTCGTGTATTGCTGCCATCAAGTCTGCTAGGCTGTAGTTTGATTTGCCGCTTCTCGTTTCCATTTTTTTTCTATCCCACTTCTGACACAAATTTATTACGTCTCCGTTTGTTAATTAACTTTCCGTAACTTCGTTCCGACGAAACTTTAGCGACACAAGTCCTTACTTAATAAAACGGGTTTATTCTTTCTGAATATAACT
>NW_013838678.1:0-633 GCF_000517525.1 Limulus polyphemus
AAGCAGATACGTAACATTATATTATATATTGGCTGGAGTACCCGTCCATTGGACGGGTGAAATAAAAACTCGTTTGTAACAAAGGATAGGAAACCGTACTTCTTTAACATAATAGACATTAAAAGTGTAATAAAAATACATAAAGGTACTGATATTGACAAGAAAGACATACTGTTTTCAAGAATTCTATCAATATGAAATTAGATGGGGATCCAACCCCCGCATGACCGTCCTCATGTCATCCTTTATCACTGTGTCAAGTTTGGTGCTGATTGATCAAGAAATGTGGAAACGGATAAGGAACAGATAAACACATATATTGATTTATATAGCTTGACAGAACACACGGTGCAGGGAGTTACACTCAGTTACAGCAAATTATTAGTAACTACGAAGTCAACTTTCTGAGGATGGGAGGAAGGACAGTTTTTTACTATTTGGTTATTTATAAATTTTTTTATTAATGGAATGATAACACGCTTCGAACTAGATAAACTAAGACAAAGGCTAAATTATATCACCTGACCAAAACTAGGCTAAGACAAAGGTAAAATTATATCCCCTTACTAAGACTAGGCTAAGACAAAGGCTAAATTATATCACCTGACCAAAACTAGGCTAAGACAAAGGTAA
>NW_013838679.1:0-401 GCF_000517525.1 Limulus polyphemus
CTAAAGATGAGTATGGTGGTTATAAATTCGGTAACTATAGTTACACCTAAGTGTTCATGTAGTAGTTGTGCCAAGTAAAGCTAAAGATGATTATGGTGGTTATAAATTCAGTAACTAGAGTTACACTTAGGTATTCTTGGAGTTGTTGTACCAAATAACGCTACAGATGAGTATGGTGGTTACTAATTCGGTAACTAGAGTTACACCTAGGTGTTCGTGGAGTTGTTGTACCAAGTAAGGCTAAAGATGAATAGGGTGTTTATAAATTCGGTAACTAGAGTTACACCTAGGTAATCGTGGAGTTGTTGTACCAAATAACGCTACAGATGAGTATAGGGGTTATTAATTCGTTAACTAGAGTTACACCTATGTGTTCATGGAGTAGTTGTACCAAGTAAGTC
>NW_013838680.1:0-400 GCF_000517525.1 Limulus polyphemus
CATAATTATCTAACATACTTTAATTGTTGAATTTTTATATAAAACCGTACATAATTATCTAACATACTGTATTGTTGAATCTTTATACAAAACTGTACATAATTATCTAACATACTTTAATTGTTGAATCTTTATACAATACCGTACATAATTATCTAACATACTGTAATTGTTGAATCTTTATACAAAACCGTACATAATTATCTAACATACTGTATTGTTGAATCTTTATACAAAATCTGTATATAATTATCTAGCATACTGTAATTGTTGAATCTTTATACAAAACCGTACATAATTATCAAACATACTGTATTGTTGAATCTTTATACAAAACCGTACATAATTATCTAGCATACTGTAATTGTTGAATGACTTTATACAAAACCGTACATAATTA
>NW_013838681.1:0-401 GCF_000517525.1 Limulus polyphemus
ATCTACCCGTGTGTGTTTGTATCAAGTCACTTAGATATAATATCTATCCGTGTGTGTTTGTATCAAGTCACTTAGATATAATATCTATCCGTGTGGATATGTATCAAGTCACTTAGATATAATATATATCCGTGTGTGTTTGTATCAAGTCACTTAGATATAATATCTATCCGTGTGGATTTGTATCAAGTCACTTAGATATAATACCTATCCGTGTGTGTTTGTATCAAGTCACTTAGATATAATATCTATCCGTGTGGATTTGTATCAAGTCACTTAGATATAATATCTATCCGTGTGTGTTTCTATCAAGTCACTTAGATATAATATCTACCCGTGTGTGTTTCTATCAAGTCACTTAGATATAATATCTATCCGTGTGTGTTTGTATCAAGTCACTT
>NW_013838682.1:0-839 GCF_000517525.1 Limulus polyphemus
TCGTTTTTGGTAAGTAACATACTTATATTAATTTTAATGTATATTTCCGTCTATTGTCTAATTTGTGTTTCTTAATGATCTGAACAAGATTTACTGTACTCTATACTAACTATTGCTGTAATGTGTTTTGAATTTATACTTTTAATAACGTTTCCTACAGGCTACATACACAGTAGGACTAATTTCACAAACAATGTTTCAACAGGAACTCTGAAATTAATGTATTACTAACGTATTTATAAATTTAGTTGAAGAATTTCCTCGGTAACTGACTGACTTATTAACTCGATCACTGAGCAACAGATGCACTAACTCTCATTCACTAACTTTCTCAGTATGGCGTTTTTATAGTTTACTTGTTTTCTATCTACTAAAGGAAGCTTCAACATTTTGATCGTCATCATTGATAGGGTGGTGGGCACAGCACAAATAGCCAATTGTGTAGCTTTGCGCTTAACAACAAACAAATCGTCATGATTTGGCTAGTGATATTCGAAAAAACCAGAAAAACAATATTATGTAATAATGTCTGAATAAAATTTCTATGCAACAAATATGTTAACATGCCTAACATACGTAATTCTAAACTGGATAAACATATGCATAAACAACAGATTTTGATTACCTGCAATTTTTAAAATTATCTTATTGTAACAAGAGTCGTCGACGTCATAACTACCGTATATCGAAAGTCTTGTAGATCGTTCAAGTTAGAAGATCATGATAATATCTTTGTATAGTGTTGTAAGCTATATGATTAATATTTCAAAATAAATGTTCGTTTGTTAGGGGAAGCTTGTCATTACAGTTATCATTCATGTAGAAATGTTATTACAGCT
>NW_013838683.1:0-566 GCF_000517525.1 Limulus polyphemus
TGATATATATATATATTTTATAACCTGCACGAACGTACCCCCCAATCCAGTGATATATGATGTGTATATTATATAACTGCGTGGACATACCACCAATCCAGTGATATATGTATATATTATTTAACTGCATGAACGTACCACCAATCCAGTGATATATAATGTATACATTATATAACTGCACGAACGTACCACCAATTGAGTGATGTATGTATATATTGTATAACTTCACGAACGTACCACCAATCCAGTGATGTATGTATATATTATATAACTGCATGGACATACCACCAATCCAGTGATATATGTATATATTATAAAACTGTATATACGTACCACCAATCCAGTGATTTATGATGTATATATTCTATAACTGCATGGACATACCACCAATCCTGTGATATATGTATATATTATATAACTGTATATACGTACCACCAATCCAGTGACATATGATGTATATATTATATAACTGCATGGATATACCACCAATCCAGTTATATATGTATATATTATATAACTGCATGGACATACCATCAATCCAGTGATATATGTATATATTATATAAC
>NW_013838684.1:0-401 GCF_000517525.1 Limulus polyphemus
AATAACTAGAGTTACACCTAGGTGTTCGTGGAGTTGTTGTACCAAATAACTCTAAAGATGAGAATGGGGTTACACATTCAGTAACTAGAGTTACACCTACGTGTTTAAAGAGTAGTTGTACCAAGTAAGACTAAAGATGAGTATGGTGGTGATACATTCGGAAACTAGAGTTTTACCTAGGTGTTGATGGAGTAGTTGTACCAAGTAAGGCTAAAGATGAGTATGGTGGTTATAAATTCGGTAACTAGAGTTAAACCTAAGTGTTCATGGAGTAGTTGTACCAAGTAAGACTAAAGATGAGTATAGTGGTTATAAATTCTGTAATTAGAGCTACACCTAGGTGTTAATGGAGTAGTTGTACCAAGTAAGGCAAAAGATGAGTATGGTGGTTATAAATTCAG
>NW_013838685.1:0-401 GCF_000517525.1 Limulus polyphemus
GATAAATCCTTTATCTTTTATTGACAGGACACAGTATTTTTAAATTATGTGTCTTCTTATTGACAGTACACAGTATTGATATATCCTGAATCTTCTTATTGACAGGACACAGTATTGATAAATCCTTTAACTTCTTATTGACAGGACACAGTATTGTTATATCTTGTGTCTTCTTATTGACAGTACAGAGTATTGATAAATCCTGTATCTTCTTATTGACAGGACACAGTATTGATAAATCCTGTATCTTCTTATTGACAGGACACAGTATTGTTAAATCTTGTGTCTTCTTTTTGACAGTACACAGTATCGATAAATCCTTTATCTTCTTATTGACAGGACATAGTATTTTTAAATCTTGTGTCTTTTTATTGACAGTACACAGTATCGTTAAATGTTTT
>NW_013838686.1:0-401 GCF_000517525.1 Limulus polyphemus
ACATTCTACAAGATTGTGGGTACCAGTGTGGGTGACTATTGAGCTAATGGGCATAAAGGACAGACAGAAAGTATACTTGGCTGACATTGAAGACCAATGCACATTAGGATTGGACTATCTACTACCGAGGATGTGTGTACTTAACTTTGATAAAATGACGATTGGAAACAACAAAGGCCAGACTCTAGTAAGTGTTGCTACATCCATTGATCTGCATGTCACAGCACTTAAATCAACTACAATACCCCCTATGTCAGACAAGATAATTTGGGGAAGGATAATAGAACATCCCCATGGAAGCCCAATGCTTGTAGAAGCAATGGAAGACCCATCCAGGCCAGCAGATTTGAAGATTGGAAGGTCACTTGTAGCAGGTCGTCAAGTAGTACCTATAACAGTGG
>NW_013838687.1:0-401 GCF_000517525.1 Limulus polyphemus
AACATCTTGAAAGAATGCTGGCAAGAAACTGTCCCTTCAAACTTCTGGCCTTTTTTAGTCAAATCATGTAGTGGAGCAGCTGTAGTTGCAAAGTCTTTCACAAACTTCCAGTAATAAGTACAGAGTCCCAAGAAACTTCTTAACTCTCCCATATTGTCTGGTGTTGGCCAGTCACGCACTGCTTTCACCTTATCATATCAGTTTGCACACCACTCTCACTTACAATGTGGCCTAAGAAAAGCACCTCTTTCTGGAACAAATGACATTTCTTGGGATGGAGTTTGAGGTTTCCTGCTTTCAAACACTTGAATACTTCCTCCAGCCGGGACATTTCCTCCTCAAAAGTTGTTGCAAATACAATGACATCATTCAGGTACACTAGGGCTATCCTCCACTGTAGG
>NW_013838688.1:0-401 GCF_000517525.1 Limulus polyphemus
TCGAAGCTATCCGAAATATTGATCACAGATTATGAAATAAGTATTGGGAATTTTCGTTAAAGGATATCCATTTCGAAAGTCTTACGTGAAGGGCATCTTTGTCATGAAATATGAGGCAAAACAATTTTTTTCAAAATTTGGGGAAAATCATAAGCTATAGCCTTGGCTTTTTAGTGAAAATATGATTTTTCTTGGAAAATTGAAAAAACGTGTTTTTTGTTGCAAAATTAAAAGAAAAATAGCGGATAGTGATTATTTCGTCGAAAAATTGAAAATTGAGGTATTATACCATTAACGAAATATTTTATACCACATGAAAAGCTAAAAAAGTTGAACTTTAGCTAACCCAGAGTGAAAACAATCCATTAGGTGGAGCATATTGTATAAGAAGACGAAATGAC
>NW_013838689.1:0-401 GCF_000517525.1 Limulus polyphemus
AAGTGTTTCACGGCGCTCCATCTTCCTGAAACAATGTTGTGTGTTCTTGTCCACGAAACCCAAGGAATAAAGTGGCAAGAGTCCTTCCTCCAATATTTCGACGTATTTCGCAAAATTTACGTTGCGAACGCACTCCACTAAGCTTGATCTCCCACCAACCCAAACAGCTCCCCAAACCATCATGCTGAAACCACCATGCTTCACAGTTGGCTGCAATCTGTTGAGCCAAAACTCTTGGTGAGGTATTCTCCAGACCCACATCCTTCCACTGTTCGAAAATTGAGCGAATTTTGATTCATCTAAGAACAATATGGTCTTCCAAAAGTCCACAGGCTTGGTCATCATATCACTTGCCCACTTCTTTCGTCTGACTATGTTGGCAAGTCTTAATAATGGCAACG
>NW_013838690.1:0-400 GCF_000517525.1 Limulus polyphemus
CCACACAAATTTAAGTTTTATCAGACCACTGGCTTTGGATAAGTGCTCAACAAACTGAAGAACTAATTAACCATTACTTCCACTTGAAGATTCGTTCATTTTAGATACAGATGCCAGAGATTTTTTAGTTGGAGCAGTGTTATCACAAATACAACATGGAAAAAAATGTGATTGCTTACAACAGTATTACAATGAATACTGCAGAAAGGAGATATTGAACTATTTAAAAAAGCAGCTAAGTGTTGTTCGAGCCCTAAGTTGTTTCATGTATTACCTATATGGATCATTAATTACATATATCGATCATGTATTACTTATGTGGATCATTGATTATCTATATGGATCATTAATTACATATATCGATCATGTATTACTTATGTGGATCATTGATTATCTATAT
>NW_013838691.1:0-970 GCF_000517525.1 Limulus polyphemus
AGGAAGTTAGAAAAACATTTGATATTGGTACCTGTAATACATGGGGAGTAAGTAGACATTTGATGATGGTACTTGTAATACATGAGGAGTTAGAAAAACATTTGATATTGGTACCTGTAATACATGGAGAGTTAATAGACATTTGATGGAGGTACTTGTAATGCATATGGAAGTTAGTACACATTTGATTGTGGTACCTGAAATACACGAGGAGTAACTAGACATTTAATGGTGGTACCTGTTATACATGAGGAAATTACCAAACATTTGCTGGTGGTACCTGTAATAAATGAGGATGTTAGTAGACATTTGATGGTGGTATCTGTAAGATCTGGGGAAGTTAGTATACATTTGACGGTGGTACCTGTATTACAAGGAGAACTTAATACACATTTGATAAGTACCTGTGATACATAAAAAGATGAGTTTACACTTGATGGTGGTATTTTCGATACATGAGGAAGTTAGTAGACATTTGATGGTGGTACTTGTAATACATAAGGAAGTTAGTAGACATTTGATGGTGGAACCTGTAATGCTTGAGGAAATTAGTAGGCATTTGATGGTGGTACCTGTAATACATGAGGATGTTATTAGACATTTGATGGTGGAACCTGTAATGCTTGAGAAAATTAGTAGGCATTTGATGGTGGTACCTGTAATACATGAGGATGTTAGTAAACATTTGATGGTGGTACATGTAAGACACGAGGAAGTTAGTAAACATGTGATGGTGGTACCTGTATTACATGAGGAAGTTAATACACATTTGATAAGTACCTATGATACATAAAAAATGAGTTTGCACTTGATGGGAGTCTTTGTAATACATGAGGAAGTTAATACGCATTTGATAAGTACCTATTATACATAAAAAAATGAGTTTACACTAGATGGTGGTATTTGTAATACATGAGAAAGTTTGTAGATATTTGACGGTAGTACTTGTAATACATGAAGAAGTTAGTAA
>NW_013838692.1:0-397 GCF_000517525.1 Limulus polyphemus
TATAAAAAATGATAAAATAAAAACCTCAGCTATAGCCGAACATGTAAGAACTAACCAACATATAATATTATGGGAAAAAAAACTTTAATTTTGGCTCAATCTCACAGTATTATAGCATTAAATATTAGAGAAACATTAGAAATAATGGAATATAAAAAACAAAAAGAAGTAATAAACAGAAACGAAGGACCAGCAAGTCAATATGTTGATATATTATAATGATTATAAAATAAAATAATAATAAAGTAGACCAAGAAAATATGTAAATAATAGTGAAGCAATGCGAAAAGGGGTGAAAGTTGTAAATAACTTCTGAAGATGATGTTGATCACGTCGAAACTTGTACTTATAGTTTGTTTTTGAATTTCGCGCAAAGCTACACGAGGGCTATCTGCAC
>NW_013838693.1:0-401 GCF_000517525.1 Limulus polyphemus
ACATATGCACTATAGGATATTTTTCTATTAATTTTGCGTCTAAAAAACACTTTTTTCCATTTTCCAAAAAAATTCATATTTTCACGAAAAACCAAAGGCTATAGCACATGTTTTATCCCAAATTTTTGAAAAAAAATTTTTTTCTTCATATTTCAATACAAAGATGCCCTTGATGTAAGACTTTCGAAATAGAGATCCTTTTATCAAAATTCCCAATAGTTATTTCATAATCTCTTATCAAAATTTCGGTTAGTGTCGATTTTACTGTTGTTGTTGTTTTCACTCTTCAATTATATTATAAACAAAGAAGAGCTTTAAGAATAATATCAGTCAAACAAAATTCCAACATATAAAAGGCCATGACATCTTCTTATCAAATAAACTCCACCTTTTGGATGTTT
>NW_013838694.1:0-401 GCF_000517525.1 Limulus polyphemus
TAAAAAAGAAGAGAGATTGGGGGACTACCTCTTCCTCAAACATGGTATTTAACTTAAGAAATAAAAAGATTTAACGTTAGGTCGTGGAATAATACTATAAGTTCATTTATTGATAATATTTAAGTAGGTAACGTTTAACTCAAACTAAACTTGAGAAGAAAAACGTACATAAGTTACGGTGGTAATTTATCTCCTTTTTTTTCGAATATAGCTCGTAATTAATAAAGGCCCGGCATGGCCAGGTGGTTAGGGCGCTCGAGTCGCAATCTGAGGGTCGTGGGTTCGAATCCCCGTCCCACCAAACATGCTCGCCCTTTCAGCCGTGGGGGCGTTATAATGTGACGGTCAATCCCACTATTCATTGGTAAAAAAGTAGCCCAAGGTGGTGATGACTAGCTGCC
>NW_013838695.1:0-803 GCF_000517525.1 Limulus polyphemus
ATAGTGAGTAATTGAACTGCAGTCAGAAGTATTGTTGACGTTCGTTGATATAGTGTTTGTTATAGAGCGACTGTTGAAAATAAGTGTATCAAAAAGTTGTATTCGGAAAGAATAAACCAGTTTTATTAAGTAAGGATTTGTGTCGCTAAAGTTTCGTCGGAACGAAATTACGGAAAGTTAATTAACAAACGGAGACGTAACAATACGTTGTCTTTTACGTGATTAATATTGCGTTTTATATTAAACTCATTACTTGTCTTATTGTCAGCTCTAGTATCTAGTTCACAGTAAATGTAATAGAGTTAACAAATTATCACTAGCTAAACGTCTTCATTAATGTATATATTATCTAAGGTTTAGCTACAATGCTAACATACATAAAGGTAATAGAAAATGATTTTAGAAGAAATATGCATAAATAAACCCCGATATCCTTCGAGGTTTGTTTAAAAAAAAAAAAAAAGCTACAGGATAGCGGTCGGCATAAGATAAATCCTCAAATAAAGTTTAAAAACGGCAGTTTACCTACCTATACCGGATGATCCGGGTTACTTCACCTTGAAATCTACTAGCAGTAGCAAAGCAGAGAGGAACACCGAAATGAAAGACTGTAACGTTGCCAGATTTTTCGTCGACCGGGCTCTGTACGTAATGAGAAAATTATTGTTGTAAAACTGTTACTCTCCAAAATATTAAATCAATGCTTACCTTAAAATCATAAATAATATTCAACGTTAAACTGGTACACAATTAAAAACATTTTATTTAGGCCTATCTATGGCCTTCAAAAAGTTGATGACACT
>NW_013838696.1:0-399 GCF_000517525.1 Limulus polyphemus
CATCTATTTAACTTTACTGACATTTCATGTGGATTAATGATAGTACGATTTGGCACTCATTGCAAACGTCATACATACAGTTTTTATATGCACTTCAATTGTGTAGATAAGAAACCTCCTGACGTTACTTTTCTTGTATAGCACGGTGCTTATCAACTTAAAAACTAACACACCCATGAAGAGGTGATCGGTTAACTTTATCTCTTGAGGCATAATGCACGTTATTTTTATCAATTTCAGGTATGGTAGATATCCATTTTCTAAGCTGCAAGAGTAATTGTTTCACATTCAATTATTTTGTTTGGCCTTTGTAAGATTGCTTATGAGATCACTTATAATATATTGGCTCGGCATGGCCAGGTGGTTAAGGCACTCGACTCGCAATCTGAGGGTCGCGGG
>NW_013838697.1:0-515 GCF_000517525.1 Limulus polyphemus
CCCTTGCATTCTGTGGAACCCAAATATCTATCGGAACCCCAGGTGAGAAGCATTGGTTTAGATCACTACTATGTCTATTGCATCCCAACCAGCCTTATAAACCATGGTATTAGGCAAAAGGCCTCGTCGGCACTGGATTTTGCAGATGCAGTGTGGTTGAAAAATTATTACATATTATTTTTATTTTCACTCACAAGTTCTTCCAGTTACATCATTTTATATTATTTCATCGTCATTAAATCTTTTGACAATTTCTAACTGTCTATATTTCAGTATAGTGGTTACAGGTGGTTACAGCACTCGACATATTCGCGGGTTCGAATCCCCGTCACACCAAACATGGTCGCCCTTTCAGCCGTGGGGGCGTTATAATGTGACGGTCAATCCCACTATTCGTTGGTAAAAGAGTAGCCCAAGAGTTGGCGGTGGGTGGTGATGACTAGCTGCCTTCCCTCTAGTCTTACACTGCTAAATTAGGGACGGCTAGCGCAGATAGCCCTCTTGTAGCTTTGCGC
>NW_013838698.1:0-402 GCF_000517525.1 Limulus polyphemus
CAACTGCATTTTAAAAGTTAAGTTTCACACAACTACATCTTAAAAGTTAAGTCTCACACAACTGCATTTTAAAAGTTAAGTCTCACACAACCACATTTTAAAAGTAAGTCTCACACAACCACATTTTAAAAGTTAAGTCTCACACAACCACATTTTAAAAGTCTCACACAACCACATTTTAAAAGTTAAGTCTCACACAATCACATATTAAAAGTTAAGTCTCACACAACCACATCTTAAAAGTTAAGTCTCACACAACCACATTTTAAAAGTTAAGTCTCACACAACCGCATTTTAAAAGTTAAGTCTCACACAACACATATTAAAAGTTAAGTCTCACACAACCACATTTTAAAAGTTAAGTCTCACACAACCGCATTTTAAAAGTTAAGTCTCACACAA
>NW_013838699.1:0-401 GCF_000517525.1 Limulus polyphemus
TGGATATTTAATCATAAGCATTGTTCAATTATATTCACTGTGTTATGTCATGATTGAATTAATTCTAACTTGGTGTTATGACATTGTTTAAACTAAAGAAAAAGCTTCTAAAAAAAGAAGTAAATGTAGGGATAGCTAATATCAGTCTTTCAGAATTAATGAAAATTAGATAGTAGGGATGACATTTGCATCATCCCTACATAATATTACAGGCACACATTGTAGTAGAATGTTAAGAGTCAAAAATAGGATAAATTCAATTCAATTGTGGTTGAATAGTTATATATACTGTTAATTCTATATAATTCTATAACAGTATATATATATATATATATATACTGTTAATTTATAATATATATGTTAATTCTTACCTATACTATTATGTAGGGATGATGCAAATG
>NW_013838700.1:0-399 GCF_000517525.1 Limulus polyphemus
CAACAAATATCTATTAAATCTATAAAGTAACAAATATATACTAATTATTGATCACATTATCAATTCAATCATTCTTTATGTATGAAGCGTCCATATAGAAAGAAAAGCCAAAAACTATGCTTTTTATGATTAAATGAAGATATAGCCCAGAAGTGCTTCGCGGGCTTTACGGCATTACCAGGTTTCATTAGCCCGGACTCCTGGACAGTTGCCCCACCCCTACTGCCGGCGGGCCTGATAAAGGTGAAGAAATCCTTAATTCCTTAGAATGCTAAATTCTGTATTCATAATTCTTATATTTGGAAACTACAAGCTTTTCTTTAAAATTTCTTCTTCAAACTGCATCTTTTCTGCCTTCCTCTTTTTCTTTTTAAAGTTTTACTTGCAAATCATCCAATG
>NW_013838701.1:0-401 GCF_000517525.1 Limulus polyphemus
TTGTGGAATAAAAGTACCCAGCTTTTGCCAACCTTGTATCAAGCTTGCTTTGTTGACTTGACCAAGCCTCTTTCTGTGGAAGAATGTTGGGCTGCTATACATTCCCTGCCACTTGGAAAGTGCCTTGCACCTGATGGTCTTATATTGGCCCTAATTTTGTTCAAGTCTTCAACGACTGCTTGACCAAAGGTTGTCTGCCATCTGGGGATCCAGATGGTTTGATTTCCTTAATTTGTAAGGATCCACTTCGTGTTAACTTTCTGTCCTTTTGAAGACCTATATCTCTTCTCAGTTGGGATTAAAATGTTATTTATAAGGAGTTATGTCTGTGTACGGATCCTGTTTTGTCCCAACTTATTCTCTGCACCCAAACATGTGGTGTTCAAGGTGGGAGCCTTCAG
>NW_013838702.1:0-603 GCF_000517525.1 Limulus polyphemus
GTAGTTTCAGTTAGATTAGCTAGAACTTGTTGTGGTTTCAGTTAGATTAGCTAGAACTTGTTGTAGTTTCAGTTAAATTAGCTAGAACTTGTTGTAGTTTCAGTTAGATTAGCTAGAACTTGTTGTAGTTTCAGTTAAACTTGCTAGAAATTGTTCTAGTTTCAGTTAGATTAGCTAGAATTTGTTTTAGTTTCAGTTAGATTAGCTAGAATTTGTTTTAGTTTCAGTTAGATTAGCTAGAACTTGTTGTAGTTTCAGTTAGATTAGCTAGAACTTGTTGTAGTTTCAGTTAGATTAGCTAGAACTTGTTGTAGTTTCAGTTAGATTAGCTAGAACTTGTTGTAGTTTCAGTTAGATTAGCTAGAACTTGTTGTGGTTTCAGTTAGACTTGCTAGAACTTGTTGTAGTTTCAGTTAGATTAGCTAGAACTTGTTGTAGTTTCAGTTAGACTTGCTAGAACTTGTTGTAGTTTCAGTTAGATTAGCTAGAACTTGTTGTAGTTTCAGTTAAATTAGCTAGAACTTGTTGTAGTTTCAGTTAAATTAGCTAGAACTTGTTGTAGTTTCAGTTAGATTAGCTAGAACTTGTTGTAGTTTCAGTTAG
>NW_013838703.1:0-401 GCF_000517525.1 Limulus polyphemus
TCAATACTATAAGTGTGGCTACTAGTGTGGCCGCCAATTTTGATTTTATTCCTTTAAATCGCACGCTGAATACTTTTTTGGCCGCACCTAAGGTGTTTTTGATTAGATATCATGACTTTTTGTCAATACTTACAGAATAAACCTAATTCTATAAAATATATGGTGGTAGTTTCACCTCTCTAAAAGAGTGTTAATAGCTTCCTTTATGGTAACGCAATGGAATTTAGATTAACAGTTTCTTCTCATCACACCCATGCGATCGGTCCAGCCGTATCAAGCATCATTATTTATGCTAATTGCTTAAACTAATATTACGTAACGCTAAACTCTCTTGAATTAGATAAATTCCGTAAAATTTAGTAAATACTGAGCTGAAAAGTTGGCAATGAATAATAAATAAT
>NW_013838704.1:0-400 GCF_000517525.1 Limulus polyphemus
AATTTTTAATAGACGTTTTTCTTTAACATATATATATGTATCTATCGTTGTAACTGTTTAATAAGAAGTTTTTATTTACCATACATTTATATATAGCGATGTGAATTTTTAACAGAAGTATTTATTTACCATACATATATCGATGTGAATGTTTAATGAGAAGTTTTATTTACCATGTATATGTATATCGTTGAGAATATTCAATAAGAAGTTTTATTTATCATGTATATGTATATCGTTGAGAATGTTTACTCAGAAGTTTTTATTTACCATATATTCATATATATATGTGACTTTTTAAACAGAAGTTTTTATTTACCATATATATACATATATATATATATATCGTTGAGAATGTTTAATCAGAAGTTTTTATTTACCATACATATATATATATATA
>NW_013838705.1:0-715 GCF_000517525.1 Limulus polyphemus
AACAGTAAACTAACTGTTAGAAGTATCATGTTGTCACAATAAACCAACTCTTAGAAGTATCATGTTGTCACAATAAACCAACTCTTAGAAGTACCATGTTGTCACAATAAACCAGCTGTTAGAAGTATCATGTTGTCACAATAAACCAGCTGTTAGAAGTATCATGTTGTCACAATAAACCAGCTGTTAGAAGTACCATGTTGTCACAGTAAACCAGCTGTTAGAAGTACCATGTTGTCACAGTAAACCAGCTGTTAGAAGTACCATGTTGTCACAATAAACCAGGTGTTAGAAGTACCATGTTGTCACAATAAACGAGCTGTTAGAAATATCATGTTTTCACAATAAACCAGCTGTTAGAAGTACCTTGTTGTCACAATAAACCAGGTGTTAGAAGAAAGTTTATTGTGACAACAAGGTGGTTTATTGTGACAACATGGTACTTCTAACAGTTGCTGTTAGAAGTATCATGTTGTCACAATAAACCAGCTGTTAGAAGTACCATGTTGTCACAGTAAACCAGCTGTTAGAAGTACCATGTTGTCACAGTAAACCAGCTGTTAGAAGTATCATGTTGTCACAGTAAACCAGCTGTTAGAAGTATCATGTTGTCACAATAAACCAGCTGTTAGAAGTACCTTGTTGTCACAGTAAACCAGCTGTTAGAAGTACCATGTTGTCACAATAAATAAACTCTTAGGAAGTACCATGTTGT
>NW_013838706.1:0-399 GCF_000517525.1 Limulus polyphemus
TTGGTTTATCATATGTGGTTATTGTTCGGGACGAACAACATTAAGGTGGGGCAGTGTTGCGTCAGCGAGTCACATGACCACCGTGACGCAACGTTTCTAGAACTATCATGTACTTTGGCGAATGTTCAAGTTCTTACTAGAAATAGGGTACACTGGTATATAAAAGAGGGGAATGTAATGTGTGTGTAGATGGTGAGTAATTAAACTGCAGTCACAGGGTATTGTTGAAGTTAACGTTCGTTCGTTACACTGTTGTTTTAGCGCGAGTATTGAGATTAAGTGTATCGCAGAGTTATATTCGGAAAGAATAAACCAGTTTTATTAAGTAAAGACTTGTGTCATTAAAGTTTCGTTGGAACGAAGTTACGGAAAGTTAATTAACAAACGGAGACGTAACAA
>NW_013838707.1:0-399 GCF_000517525.1 Limulus polyphemus
GGCTATTTCAATACTCTATGAACCACATATGGTGCAACCTGCCTATTTCAATACTCTATGAACCACATATGGTGCAACCTGCCTATTTCAATACTCTATGAACCACATATGGTGCAACCTGCCTTTTCAATACTCTATGAACCACATATGGTACAACCTGCCTATTTCAATGCTATATGAACCACATATGGTACAACCAGCTTATTTCAATACTATATGAACCACATATGGTACAACCTGCCTATTTCAATACTCTATGAACCACATATGGTACAACCTGCCTATTTCAATACTATATGAACACATATGGTACAACCAGCCTATTTCAATACTATATGAACCACATATGGTACAACCTGCCTATTTCAATACTCTATGAACCACATATAGTGCAACCTG
>NW_013838708.1:0-401 GCF_000517525.1 Limulus polyphemus
TTATTGTTCGGGACGAACAATATTAAGGAGGGGCAGTGTTGCGTTAGCGAGGTCACGTGACTAGTGTCACGCCCCTGCTTTCTGGAAATATCTTGTACCTTCGTGAATTGTCGGGAGATTACTAGATATAGGCTAGGCTGGTATATATAAGAGGGTGACAACGTGACGGGACAATAATGTGTGTGTAGACAGTGAGTTATTGATCTGCAGTCAGAGAGTATTATTGAGCACGTTCGTTGTTATAGCGTTTGTTTTAGCGCTATTGTTGAAATTAAGTGTATCGTAAAGTTATATTGGGAAAGAATAAATCAGTTTTATTAAGTAAGGACTTGTGTCGCTAAAGTTTCGTCGGAACGAAGTTACAGAAAGTTAATTAACAAACGGAGACGTAACAATATATT
>NW_013838709.1:0-627 GCF_000517525.1 Limulus polyphemus
TGTGATGTTTCTAGATTGTTATAGAATCAGAACATTGATGTTTCTAGATTGTTATAGAATCAGAACTGTGATGTTTCTAGATTGTTATAGAATCAGAACATTGATGTTTCTAGATTGTTATAGGATCAGAACATTGATGTTTCTAGATTGTTATAGAATCAGAACATTGATGTTTCTAGATTACTATAGAATCAGAACTGTGATGTTTCTAGATTGTTATAGAATCACAACATTGATGTTTCTAGATTGTTATAGAATCAGAACATTGATGTTTCTAGATTATCATAGAATCAGAACATCTAGATTGTTATAGAATCAGAACATTGATGTTTCTAGATTATTATAGAATCAAAACATTGATGTTTCTAGATTATTATAGAATCAGAACTGTGATGTTTCTATATTGTTATAGAATCAGAACTGTGATGTTTCTAGATTGTTATAGAATAAGAACATTGATGTTTCTAGATTGTTATAGAATCAGAACATTGATGTTTCTAGATTGTTATAGAATAAGAACATTGATGTTTCTAGATTATTATAGAATCAAAACATTGATGTTTCTAGATTATTATAGAATCAAAACATTGATGTTTCTATATTGTTATAGAATCAGAACTGTGATGT
>NW_013838710.1:0-401 GCF_000517525.1 Limulus polyphemus
GATAAATGTTTAGAATTGACTACTGGTTAGATGAAGAATTTTTGGTAATGGCTAATGGTTAGATAAACAATGTTTGTTATTGGGTAATGGTTAGATAAACAATGTTTGGTATTGGCTAATGGATTGGTGAATAATCTTTGGTATTGGCTAATGGTTAGATAATTAATGTTATGTATTGGCTATAGGTTCTATAAACAATGTTTGGTATTGACTAATGATTAGACAAATAATGTTTGTTACTGGATAATGGTTAGATGAACAATGTTTGGTATTGGCTAATGGTTATATGAACAATGTTTGGTATTGACTAATGGTTAGTTGAACAATGTTTGGCCTTGGCTAAGGGTTAGATAAACAATGTTTGGTATTGACTAATTATTAGACAAACAATGTTTGTTACT
>NW_013838711.1:0-391 GCF_000517525.1 Limulus polyphemus
ATGCTTACATTTGATTTTCTTTGTACTTTTGTCATTTTTGGTAGAAATCTTTTATAATCTATCAATCGAGTGCAGACCCAAAATGAATTTTAGAGAAGCAGCTGCTGATATTGCTTCTTGAAAGAGAAATTGATAGAATCACATGAAAAGTCCTGTCAAGAAGCACTTACGTGGGCAAGAATCAATGTGAAACAATTGACCATTGAAAGAAGAAAATACGTCGTAAACGAATGCCAGGTGAAAATGCAGCTGATGCTGGATTGACTGCTGAACAGGAAATTTATCGCATCATGAAGGATGTATTGATCGCTTGATTACAGAAATAACAGGAAGATTTTCTCGCTTACTAGATTTAGATTCACGGTTTGGATTTCTACTAGATGTGCAAAAT
>NW_013838712.1:0-354 GCF_000517525.1 Limulus polyphemus
AACAACGAGCTATATCTAAAAATAAAGCTCTAAATGGCAATTATTATATTTTATTGATGAAAAATCATAATATGATCGCGGTATATTTCAAAAGAAAGGAGAAGTTGGTAAAGAGAAATACAATGGTCAGAAAAAAGGATTTTGTTTTTGACTTTCGCGCAAAGCTACACGAGGTTTATCTGCGCTAGCCGTCCCTAATTTTGCAGTGTAAGACTAGAGGGAAGGCAGCTAGTCATCACCACCCACCGCCAACTCTTGGGCTACTCTTTTACCAACGAATAGTGGGATTGATCGTCACTTTATAACGCCCCCACGGCTGAAAGGGCGAGCATGTTTGGTGTGACGGGGATTCAA
>NW_013838713.1:0-964 GCF_000517525.1 Limulus polyphemus
TACAGGATTCATCAATACTGTGTACTGTCAATAAGAAGACACAAGATTTAACAATACTGTGTCCTGTCAATAAAAGATACAGGATTTATCAAAACTGTGTCCTGTCAATAAGAAGATACAGGATTCATCAATACTGTGTACTGTGTCTTCTTATTGAATACAATATTGTTAAATTTTGACTGTCAATAAGAAGATAAAGGATTTATCAATACTGTGTACTGTCAATAAGAAGACACAAGATTTAACGATATTGTTTACTATCAATAACAAGCCACAAGATTTAACAATACTGTGTCCTGTCAATAAGAAGATACAGGATTTATCAATAATGTGTACTGTCAATAAGAAGACACAAGATTTAACAATACTGTGTCCTGTCAATCAGAAGATACAGGATTTATCAATACTGCGTCCTGTCAATAAGAAGATACAGGATTTATCAATACTGTGTACTGTCAATAAGAAGAAACATAATTTAACAATACTGTGTCTGTCAATAAGAAGATAAAGATTTTATCAATACTGTGTACTGTCAATAAGAAGACAAAAGATTTAACGATACTGTGTACTATCATAACATCTTCTTATTGACAGGACACAGTATTGTTAAATCTTGTCTCTTCTTATTGATAGTACACAGTATCATTAAATGTTATGACTTACAGGATTTATCAATACTGTGTACTGTCATTAAGAAGACACAAGATTTAACAATACTGTGTCCTGTCAATAAGAAGATACAGGATTTATCAATACTGTGTACTGTCAAAAAGAAGACACAAGATTTAACAATACTGTGTACTGTGAATAAGAAGATACAGGATTTATCAATACTGGGTACTGTCAATAAGAAGACATAATTTAACAATACTATGTCCTGTCAATTAGAAGACACAAGATTTAACAATACTGTGTCCTGTCAAAAAGAAGATACAGGATTTGTCAATACTGTGTACTGTCAATT
>NW_013838714.1:0-400 GCF_000517525.1 Limulus polyphemus
ACATCTTCTCATAAGCAGGATGCAAAACATTTGCTTGTAGAAAATCAATTATTGGCTTCAAATCTTGGTCTTTCCCATGTTCTGCTTTAATATATATACTTGGTTCCACTTCACCATCATCAACTCCTTTAGTCACTTTCACTTCAGCTTGATGGTACACGGTTAGTCTAACCTCTCTTTTAACATTTACCAGAATTTGGCCTTTGTTGTTCCCAAACATCATTTTATCAAAGTTAACTACACATTTCCTCGGTAGTAAGTAGTCCAACCCTAATATGCATGGGTCTTCATTGTCAACCGAGTATAATTCGTGTTTGTCCTTTATGCCTATGAGCTCAATAGTTACCCACACTGGTCCCCACAACCTTGCAGAATGTCCTGTCACACCACAGAGCTTCTG
>NW_013838715.1:0-868 GCF_000517525.1 Limulus polyphemus
AACCCACATTCAATGTCGAATAATTGTTCAAATGGAAAGACTTATACCGTAGGCCTAGACTTAAACCGGTTTGTTTTACGACACATTCAATGTCGAATAAGTGTTGAAACGGACAGACTTATACGTGCTAGATTAAATCTTTAGTTTTACACACATTCAATGTCGAATAATTGTTGAAATGGAAATACTTATACATTCTAGATTAAACCTTAGTTTTACACACATTCAATGTCGAATAAGTGTTGAAACGGACAGACTTATGCGTTCTAGATTAAATCTTTGTTTTACACACATTCAATGTTGAATAAGTGTTGAAACGGACAGACTTATGCGTTCTAGATTAAACCTTAGTTTAACACACATTCAATGTCGAATAATTGTTGAAATGGAAAGAATTATACATTCTAGATTAACCCTTAGTTTAACCCACATTCAATGTCGAATAAGTGTTGAAACGGACAGACTTATATGTTCTACATTAAACCTTAGTTTTACACACATTCAATGTCGAATAATTGTTGAAATGGAAAGACTTATACATTCTAGATTAACCCTTAGTTTAACCCACATTCAATGTCGAATAATTGTTCAAATGGAAAGACTTATACGTGCTAGATTAAACCTTAGTTTTACACACATTCAATGTCGAATAATTGTTGAAATGGAAATACTTATACATTCTAGATTAAACCTTAGTTTTACACACATTCATTGTCGAATAATTGTTCAAATGGAAAGACTTATACATTCTAGATTAAATCTTTGTTTTACACACATTCAATGTCGAATAATTGTTGAAATGGACAGACTTATACGTTCTAGATTAAACCTTAGTTTTACACACATTCAATGTTGAATAAGTGTTGAA
>NW_013838716.1:0-402 GCF_000517525.1 Limulus polyphemus
GACCATATTAAAATATATTTTGTTGATTTTCCAAGGTGTTTCCATTATTTTGTCCAACCCCTGTATATATACACACACACACAGTTGAATAACCAAAAAATCATAAATTACTATACAAGTACCATAGAATTCTACTGTAATTTATCAAGCTTAGTAACTAAGCTGTATTTCAGTCTACAAAGATATGAAATTTTGAGCGGACATCCTACCTCCTTGAAATCTTGGTTCGACAGAAATAGATGGCATCCAAACACATTGAAATGGCTGAGAAAGCTACTAGGGGGGCATTCTGAGCTTTCAATTGGTTATTCATGTCATATATAGAATTAAGTATATATATATATATATATATATTTATAAGAGAGTGTTTCCAAAAATGGAAAGAGGTGGGCAGTGTACCAC
>NW_013838717.1:0-2170 GCF_000517525.1 Limulus polyphemus
AGTACATAAAATGAAATGATAGTTCTATATTATTTATTAGACTATTATTTTGTTTAGTTTCGTACATAAAATAAATTGATAGTTGTAGACTATTTCGTAGACTACTATTTTGTTCAGTTTTGTACATAAAATGAATTGATAGATCTATACTATTTAGTAGACTGTTATTTTGTTCGGTACATAAAATGAAGTGATAGTTCTATACTATTTAGTAGACTGTTATTTAGCTTAGTACATAAGATGAATTGATGGTTCTATACTATTTAGTAGACTATAACTTAGTTCAGTACATAAAATGAATTTATATTTCTGAACTATTTAGCAGACTATAACTTAGTTCAGTACATAAAATGAATTTATATTTCTGAACTATTTAGCAGACTGTTATTTACCTTAGTACATAAGATAAAGTTATAGTTCTATACTATTTATTAGACTATTATTTTGTTTAGTTTCGTACATAGAATAAATTGATAGTTCTATACTATTTAATATACTGTTATTTAGTTCAGTACATAAAATGAATTGATAGTTCTGTAATATTTAGTACACTATTATTTAGTTTAGTACATAAAAAGAATTGAGAGTTCTATACCATTTAGTAGACTATTATTTAAATCGGTACATAAAATGAATTGATAGTTCTATACTATTTAGTAGTCTATTGTTTAGTTATTACATAAAATGAATTGATAGTTCTAGACCATTTAGTAGACTATTATTTAATTCAGTACATAAAATGAATTGATAGTTCTATACTATTTAATAGGCTATTATTTTGTTCAGTTTCGTACATAAAATGAATTGAAATTTCTATGCTATTTAGTACACTACTATTAAGTTCGGTACATAAAATGTATTGATAGTTCTATACTATTTAGTAGACTATTATTTAATTCAGTAGATAAAATGAATTGGTAGTTCTATATTATTTAGTAGACTATTATTTTGTTCTGTTTTGTACATAAAATGAATTGATAGTTCTATACTATTTAGTAGACTATTATTTATAGAACTGTTAATTCATTTTATGTATGAAACTGAACAAAATAATAGCCTAGTAAATAGTATAGAACTATCAATTAATTTTATGTATAAACTGAAAAAAATAATAATCTACTAAATAGTATAGAACTATCAATTCATTTTATGTACAGAACAAAATATTAGTCTACTAAATAGTATAGAATTATCAATTCATTTTGTGTACCGAACTCTATTATTTTGTTCAGTTTCATACATAAAATGAATTGATAGTTCTATACTTTTTAGTAGACTATTATTTACAGACTATTATTCAGTACATAAAATGAATTGAAAGTTCTATGCTATTTAGTAGACTATTATTTAATTCAGTAGATAAAATGAATTGGTAGTTCTATACTATTTAGTAGACTATTATTTAGTTCTGTACATAAAATGAATTGATAGTTCTATACTATTTAGTAGATTATTATTTGGTTCAGTTTCATACATAAAATTAACTGATAATTCTATACTATTTACTAGACTATAATGTTGTTCAGTTTCATACATAAAATGAATTGATAGTTCTATACTATTTAGTAGACTATTATTTAGTTCAGTACTTTTATGTACTGAACTAAATAATAGACTACTAAATAGTATAGAACTATCAATTCATTTTATCGAATTGATAGTTCTAGACCATTTAAAAGATTATTAGTTTGTTCAATTTCGTACATAAAATACATCGATAGATCTATACTATTTAGTAGACTATTATTTTGTTCAATTTCGTATATAAAATGAATTGATAGTTCTATTTATTTAGTAGACTATTATTTAATTCAGTACATAAAATGAATTGATAACTCTATTCTATTTAGTAGACTACTATTTAGTTCAGTACATAAAATGAATTGATAGTCCTATAATATTTAATAGATTGTTATTTTGTTCGGTACATAAAATGAAGTGATAGTTCTATACTATTTAGTAGACTGTTATTTAGCTTAGTACATAAGATGAATTGATGGTTCTATACTATTTAGTAGACTATAACTTAGTTCAGTACATAAAATGAATTGATAGTTCTATACTATTTAGTAGACTATTATTTAATTCTGTACAGAAAATGAATTGAGAGTTCTATACTATTTGGTAGATTATTATTTTGTTCAGTTTCGTACATAAAATGAATTGAAAT
>NW_013838718.1:0-580 GCF_000517525.1 Limulus polyphemus
TTGCTTGGAAAGAAACTGAGCGCCGAATTCGTCTTCAAAGTGGCATTGATGAAGAGCTGCAAAGGCAAATTCAGCAAGAAAAACAAAAAAACAAATGGAGAGATGTACTGCGACGGTTGCTGGATTATACACAATACTTAGCTTCTCAGAATCATGCATATCGTGGTCATACTGAGGACATAACCTCAAACTCTGGAAATTTCCTGTCACTTTTGCAGTTATTAGCAAAGTATGATCCAATAAAGAGAGAGCATTTAGAGCTTGTTAAATACAAGCAAACGTCAACAGCTATCTTTCTCTTGAAATCCAAAATGAGTTCATAAATCTCATGACTTCACATGTGCGAAATTATTGTTTGTCAGCAATTTGTAGAAACAAATACTGTGGTATTCTGTTTGGTTCCCAAAATGAGTTTATAAATCTCATGGCTTCACATGTGCGAAATTATTGTTTTTTCAGCAAGTCGTAGAAACAAATACTATGGTATTCTGTTTGATTCCACACCTGATTTAGCTCATCGTTAGCAATTGGCCCAAGTGATTCGGTTTGTTGACATTGCCTTTAGACAAGAAAAGTAGGA
>NW_013838719.1:0-946 GCF_000517525.1 Limulus polyphemus
TGGTAAGGAGGTTGACTGGTCAAAGGTGTCTGTGTTCTAAATATACAAACTTATTTTAAATATTCATACATAATTCAGTTAAGAATAGTAATACATGATTATGAATTAAACAATATCTTATAATAAAACATTCTGAACTATTATTTAACTAGTAAATGCTATGTTATCGTTCGAATTTTGCCTTTTGTTATTAAAATATTAATATGTTATTTTTTCCTTCATCAGTGTGTGTGTGAAGGCGATATTACTGGTGATAGTTGTCAAACAATGCCTGGGAAATGTTGGTTATCATACTGCTTTGTCAAAGACTGCCACAGAGGAGGTGCTTTTCAGTGCTACTGTCATCCACGGTTGTATGGCACGAGTGTTACAAGTACGATAACTCCATATTGCTAAGTTTACATTAAGATCTACTTAGCTGCGACATTAATATATCGGCTACATTTTGAAATGCTGCCATTTTGTGTGTCCTCTAAAGGTAACCGTCAGGTGTTTGAGAATGAACGACTTTGAAAACCAAAAATATGTAATTCTTTAACTTCTTTAGTTTCGCTATAAAAATGTTATTTTTTCCATGTTAATAATAATAACCGATATGATAAAGCTAAAGGCCTTTTGTTTTCAAGGCTGAAGTGAATATTGAAGATTTTTTAAAAAATTTTGAGATTACTTCTGTGAGCCAACGCCCTTTACAACAAGTATTAGATAATTTTATCTCACCAAATGTAGTGAATGAAATGCCGATAATCTTTCTAAGTTAGCTTATGTTTGCGCCAAGAAATTTCATTTATGTTGAAGTAATATTAACAACTGTGTAAACTTACTGTATTTTGTCGATGAAATACCGTCTTTTTTTTTCTAGCCAACAATTACTGGTATGAAGACGGCTTACATACCAAGTACATACCTCCTCCGGATGGATGGGTAGACAATATACCTCCACTTT